>NC_066618.1:120287259-120587994 GCF_025201925.1 Gopherus flavomarginatus | reverse complement strand
TGATAGGACCTCTGGTCCATGGAGGACCCCAGTCCTTAGGAGGGAACTGGAAGGACTTGGCCTACTTGAAGCTTCATAAGACTGTGAGCTCATTCTGAGATGAAGCTCTGACAAATGTGTGATCACAAAGAAACCCTTAGGACAGAGTGATGCCTAGTAAGCTTATTAGCATACGTGTAGGTTCTTTTATTGTTTTTTATGTTTTCTCCGCAATTTTTTTTACCTTAAAAATAAAGTAGCCTTGCTTTGAAAGATCTGTGTAGTAACTTATATATGTAGCAATTACACTGTTATCCATCTCTGAAGAGAACATAAGCAGGTCTGTTTGGGCAGATTGTCTGTGCTGGGAATTACACAGTGAAGGCAGGCAACTGTCCAGCCTGAAAATACCCTGGTCAGAAGGGAGAGGGATGTATGTTTCCACCCAAGAGAGGCCACAGCTGGGGATCTGGAAGCCTGAGTGTGGGTGCCCTTGCTGGAGCACTGAGAGGAAATAGAGGTGCAGTTGCCCTGAACTGTGAAATTGACTTAGATATGAAAAAAAATTAAGGTAATGAAAACTACTTGAAAATTGTTTCTCTTCCTCCCTCCTCAAAATGTAGGCCCCAATCCTGCAAAGATTTTACCATATATCTGTAGCTTTATACATTTAAATAGTCCATTGGCTTCAAGGAGGTTACTCGCATGTGTAAAGTATGCAAATATTAAAGTCTTTGCAGGATCATGGCCTTAATTATTAATTTGCAAATAGACCTATTTTTGCAAACATGCACAAAAGATATCAGTTTTTTCAAGCAAAATGAGAGCCCACTTTAGAGGGCAAGCTGACGAGTTTTTGAGCAGAAAAACAGTCCAGTTTCAGTCCAGATGATTTTCCATTATTATTTTACATGGTGCCCAACACTGTGCTATTTGTACACGCTTTGCATGACTTAAAGCTGGATCACTTAACTTTTTCATATTAAAGGTGTTTGCAGTGTAGCTGTAGCTGTGTTGGGCCCAAGATATTAGAGAGACAAGGTGGGTGAGCTAGTATCTTTTATTGGACCAACTTCTATTGGCAAAAGAGACATGCTTTTGAGCTTACACGAAGCTCTTCTTCAGGTCCGGGAAAGGTACTCACACAAAAACAGCAGATTTGTCACTCAACTTCAAAGCGAGTACAGCCACAGCCCTGGCCGAATTGACTAAGTGCCCTAGATGTCATATTCACTGCAAGCCTGAGCAAAGACATGCTTTCCTCAGGTTATGTTTTCAGAGATTTAAGATGAGAGAGAGGACCAGATTCTAGTCTGAATTGTATCTACTTAAATCCTGAACAACACCAGTGACTTCAGTTAAATTATTCTGGAGTTACACTGATGTAACTGAGATCAGACTCTGTCTCTGACTGTTGATAAAGCAGTGAGATACAAGAGCTGCAGAAGAACAAGCTCTTACACCTACAGTAGTGATCTCGGGCATGATTCTTCTTCGATCAACTGCAGTGGGAGAAGGATCAGGCCTATTGTGTAAAGGGATCAAGAAAAGACTGGTACAGAGAAGTGGACAAAGACCGATGGGGACCAGAAAGAGACAAGACTATGATATTTTTTTCCACTAGGTGATCGAGACAGAAGTCCTTCTGTTTTGAGCAACACTTTCATTAGCTTTTCAGATGCCTTCTGTAAAATTTGGTTATGCTATACATTTTATAATCCCATAAACAGCAAAACACACTCTGGGCCTGTGATGTGGCAGCTGCCCCGCACTGGCTGGCAAAGGGTAAATAGCAGCCCTTGGAGCGGCTGCACAGAACCCAGCCAATCAGAGGAAGGCTTGAAAGCAGCCTATCAGGGCCAGGCTGGGCCCTATAAGAAGGCTGCAGGGCAGAGAGGAGCTGATTCTCTCCCTGGAGGGCAAAGGAAGAAGAACTGGCTCTTAGAGAAGCACCCAAGACAGAGCAGTGCTGGGCAGGGTCAGCAGAGGCTGGGAGAGCTCTAGGCTGACTACTGCCAGACTGAGGCCTTGACACAAAGGGGCAGAAAAGGTTCTGGGGCTACAGGGAAGTGGCCCAGAGAAGTAGGCAGTAGAGGAGAGTTGGAGGAGGGCAATAAGTGGCTGCCGCTAGAGAGTCCCTGAGTTTGGGCCCAGAGTAGTGGGCAGGCCTGGGTCCCCCCTTTCCTCCCCACTTGCCAGTGATGAGAGTGCCTAAGCTAGACAGCAGTTTGCCCTTGGAGGAAGGGGCTAGACTGGACTGCAGTGAGCCACATAGGTGAGTGACAGAACCAGAAGCTGCTGGTCCCCCGGAAGCAGGGGAGAACCAGGGAGCGGGGACAGTCAGCGGGCAGTGTCCAGAAGCAGATGCCACAGTCTGGGAGTGACATGGGTCCGATTGTGAAGATGGTGGAAACTGAAAAAGTAATGGAGGGCGAGACACCACTAGCGAAGGCATGCCACTGAAAGAGCTAATTCCCTAACCAACCAGCAGGAGTCGCTGCTGTGGTGAGTCTAACCCCATTACAGGGCCATAATCCCTGCTGTGACGGATGAGGGAACAGAATATCTGAAGCCTGTACGTAGGGTCTGCACACTTGTCTGTCATAGTTCTCAGTTCTTTGGCAACTCTGCCCATACCACTGTACACCAGGATTTTGAGTTAGGACAGGAATGAGTCAAAGGAGAAGCAGGATCAAATCCAGTGGATCTGCCAGTAGCATTCACCACCCATTACTCCACATACTGCAGAGGAATGGTAGGGGTTACAGATTCAGTTGTGGCCACTCCCTCGATGAAATCTTGGACCTACAGATGTCAACAGCAAAATCCCCATTGACTTCGGTGAGGCCAGGATTTCACTTTATGGACTGTGGGAAATGTTTCTCCTCTGATCCCTCACAAAGAATCCCTATGAACCAAGTCTGGGTACTGTTAAGCTTGACAGAGGGGGAATGATTTGGTTCCTATAAAAGAAAATAGGAAAACTGAGGGTATAGAAGTTGATAGTCACTTGATAGAATTCTGCCTAAAAAGCTCAAAGATTAGGTTGCGAATGAAGGACCCAATTAGAACTGGAAGGGACTTCGAGAAGTCATCTAGTCCAGTCCCTCCTACTCATGGTAGAACTAAGTATTATCTAGACCATTCCTGACCGGTATTTATCTAACCTGCTCTTAAAAATCTCAAATGATGGAGATTCTGCAACCTCCCTGGGCAATTTATTCCAGTGTTTAACCACCCTGACAATTAGGAAGTTTTTCCAAATGTCCAGCCTAAATCTCCCTTGCTGCAATTTAAGCCCATTGCTTCTTGACCTCTCCTCAGAAGTTAAGGAGAACAATTTACCACCCTCCTCTTTGTAACAACCTTTTCTGTACTTGAAAACTGTTATCGTGTCCCCTCTCAGTCTTAAACAAACCCAATTTTTTCAATCTTCCCTCAGACCTTTAAACATTTTTGTTTCTCTTCTCTGGATGTTCTCCAATTTGCCCATATCTTTCCTGAAATGTAGTACCCAGATCCCTTTCCGCAGTGCTCCTTCCTAAGCAGTTCTTTCCCAAGTGGAGTACTTTGCATTTGTCCTTACTGAATTTTATCCTATTTACTGCAGACCATTTCTCCAGATCATCTGAATTTTAATCCTATCCTCCAATGCACTTGCAACCCCTCCCAGCTGGGTACCATCCACAAATATTATAAGTGTACTCTCTATGCCATTATCTAAATCATTGGTGAAGATATTGAACAGAACAAAACCCAAAATTGATCCCTGTAGGACCCCACTCAATATGCCCTTCCAACTTAACTATGAACCACAGATAACAGTTTTCCAACCAGTTATGCACCCACCTTATAGGAGGTCCATCTAGGTTGTATTTCCCTAGTTTGTTTATGAAAAAGTCATGTGAGACAGTATCAAAATCAAGATATATCACATCTACCACTTCTCCCTATCCACAAGGATTGTTACCCTGTCAAAGAAAGCTATCAGGTTGGCTTGACACAATTTGTTCTTGACAAATCCATGCTGATTGTTACTTATCACCTTATTGTGTTCAATGTATTTATATTCATGCAGCAGCTGTGCTGATTTTTTCTACCTCATTCTGTCTGAAATTTCTGTCTCTTGGATATCAGATAAGGCCAAGGTTGGAAATATATAAGCATGATGAAAAAATTCCCTGAAGGATCAGCTCTCATGAATTAATGAAAGATGGCAGAGAAGAATTTTGATGCACTTCAATGTATACTAAATCATTTACCTGTTTTGAAAATCCAGAAGTTCACTGTTAATTTTTTCAATGTCCAAGTCACTCCAAAATATTTCATAGTATCCACTGATATTAGCATTAACCGAATTGTAAAGACCATAAAGTTTCTGAAGCAGTGTAAGCTCCCGTTTTATTTTATGTAGTTCTGGATATTCTGTTCCAAATTTTAAAAGAAGCAAATTTGTGATTATCTATTAGATTCAAACTATTTAAGAAAAATATAATCTGTCTTTTTAAAATGACGTTTTAATAAACATAAAGGGTCAGGTTTTGACACAATTATTCACACTGAGTAGTGAATACTCCCCAAATAGTCCCAAAAAAGTCCCATTGAGCAGAATCTGGCCCACAGTAATTACTCAGTTTCCCACCAGTGTATGACCACTTCTTTATATCATAAACCTAACCATGTTATGGAGAGACAACTCATGACTTTGTACTTAATTTGTGTTGAAGAAGGCAGCTAAAGTGGACACTTAGTCTATCAATTTCATACGAAAACTAAAATATTTTCTTCCCAAATTTGCACCAGTTACTAGAGAGGTACAAATTTAATAACATTTAAAATTATCTTATAAAATATGCTAAAAGTTAGAAGCATTTAGAAATGACCCCACTTTGGGGATTGTAGCTAAATATATTGTTAAAATTTAGAAATGTCAAACTTGCCATTTGCAGGCACATTTCTTTCTTTCTTTTTTTAGGCAAAGTTACAATAAAATGTAAGCATACTTCATTGCTATGACTGTGACAGAGGTCTGGAATCCATTACTTCCACTTATCTCTGTGACATTTTCTGCACTGGGGCTGGAACTCCCAAGCCAGCCCCGCCCTCGCAGCTGCCCTGTCGTGGCCAGCGGCAGGATCTCGGAGCTCCCACTGCAGTGGGGGACCCAGGAGCCCCAGCAGCACTGGGTGCTGAACCCGCCTCTCCCTTTTGTCAGGGATATTTTTAGTGAAAGTCAGAGACAGATCATGGGCTTCTGTGAATTTTTGTTAATTGCTTGTGACCTATCCATGACTTTTACTAAATATATAAGTGACAAACTTAGCATTATTCATTGTACATTACTTATTCAGGGATCAGGTTAATAGTCAAAGAACCTGACTAAAGATTCTGACTTGCTCCATGGAGAGCCCTTCTCCTGAGTTTGCTAAAAAGGAAAAGGGTGACCAAATTTCTGAACACCTCTGAGGTTGCTCTATCTAGACTTTTAACAACATTTGAGGAGTTGACCAGGGAGCAAGCTGGAACAAATGGTTTAAATTCTAAGATATACACAATTTTGATTGAAAACAATGTTGATAATAAACAACTTAAATGAAAAGATGGGCGAGGGATTAGGACAAAGAAATGGGTCTGGATGAGTGGGTCTCTGTATGGGAAAGAGGATAAACATCTTCAATTAGTGTAGCTCATAATGAAAATGTTTATAAATTACTGTCTAGATGGCATCATGGGCAGCAGGTTTGTATAATTTTTGGTGATGCCCAAGTGGATCCATCCCATCCACAGGACAGACCGGGGCAACAGCCTGGGTTTCGCACTTTGAGGGGCCCCACGCTTCAGGGGGATGCGAGGGGTCCAGGGTGGCCTGGGGGGTTAGAAGGGTGCCTGGTGCTGATAGCAGTGAGCAACCCTGCTCCGCCCCGCCTCTTCCCACCATGCCCCCACTCCACCTCTTCCCCAAAGCCCCCGCCCCTGAGCAATGCCTGGAGCCGGCGAGGTGGAGCGGAGTGGGCTGGGGCCAGGTCACTCGCTGCTGCCAGCGCCAGCCCTCCCACTAACTTCCCAGTCTGCCTTGGACCCCGTGACCCCCTGAAGGACAAGGCAGGGGATGGCACCACCATGTTGTGCAATGAACACTTGACAAAATTACCAGACTTAGTGACAGACATTGGCGGTAGGGAGGTATTATGTCATTCAATCATCCAACCCATAACATAGCACACATTTTGCCATACTGAAAAAAAAAACCCGTAACCTCGCTAATAATAACAATAATAATAATAATTAATAATAATAAATTCAACTTATATAATTGATGAAAAATGTGTGTATACGGCATATGAGATTATATGAGAAATGAAAATGAGCTTGCTTTGGGATTTTACAAGGCACTTTTATCATTTAAACACATTTGGTACCTTGAGTAATGATAACACTTCTTGCAAATGACATAAATAGGGAACCCACGGTCCCCTTCCCTCACCCCATTGCAAAGGCACAGGGGTTATTGCTGGCTGCCCTAGGGCTGCAGAAAACCCTATGGGCAAAACATATGGAAAGAAGAGGATCAATTTATACAGAGGGCTGAAGGGGACTCCCATAGTGCATTAATTAACAATAAATACATCAAAATTAAATACATTACAGAGATAAGAACCTGGCATGACAGACTTTACTTCATGAGAAGCTCCAGAGAAAGAAGACCCAGAAGGAATAATGGTAAAAGTAATCCTAGGGAGACCAAAGGAGCTGGTAGAGGGAGCAGACAGAGAACAAGGTTAGAGGCAGAGTCACTTGCAGAGTTGACCCAGTCTTCTGCCTCTCCCCTGTGGGTGGAAACACAGGCCTGGTCTACACTATGCGTTTAAACTGAATTTAGCAGCGTTAAACCGATTTAACCCTGCACCCGTCCACATAACGAGGCCCTTTATATCGATATAAAGGACTCTTTAAACCGATTTCTGTACTCCTCCTTGATGAGAGGAGTAGCGCTGAAATCGGTATTGCCATGTTGGATTAGGGTTAGTGGGGCCGCAAATCGACGGTATTGGCCTCCGGGCGGTATCCCACAGTGCACTGTTGTGACCGCTCTGGAAAGCAATCTGAACTCGGATGCACTGGCCAGGTAGACAGGAAAAGCCCTGCAAACTTTTGAATTTCATTTCCTGTTTGCCCAGCGTGGAGCTCTGATCAACACGGGTGGTGATGCAGTCCCAAATCCAAAAAAAAGCTCCAGCATGGACCATATGGGAGATACTGGATCTGATCACTGTATGGGAAGACAAATCTGTTCTATCAGAGCTCCGTAACAGAAGACGAAATGCCAAAGCATTTGAAAAAATCTCCAGGCTATGATACAGAGGCCACAGCACAGTGCTGTGTAACAAGCGTAATGGAAAGCCAAAGAATGAAATGGACGCTTATGGAGGGAGGGAGGGGGCACTGAGCACTCCAGCTATCCCACAGTCCCCGCAGTCTCCAAAAGGTATTTGCATTCTTGGCTGAGCTTCCAATGCCTGAAGGGTCAAAAACATTTTCCCGGGTGTTTCAGGGTATATGTCGTCAATTTACACCCTTACCCCCCCAAAAAAGAAAAGGAAAAAAAACGTTTCTTGCCTTTTTTCAATGTCACCGTATGTCTACTGCATGCTGCTGGTAGACGGGGTGCTGCAGCGCTGAACACCAGCATCCCCTTCCCGGTGGCAGACCGTACGATATGACTGCTATCCATCGTCATCATCAGCCCGTGAGTGCTCCTGGCTGGCCTCGGTGAGGTCGGCCAGGGGCACCTGGGTAAAAATGGGAATGACTGTCATTCCCGGCAGATGGTACAGAACGGCTGGTAACCGTCTTCATCATAGCAACTCCATCAGCCCCCTCCCTTTCATGTCTAAAGAAAAAATTCTGTACTGCCTAGACTATCATAGCAGCTGGAGGCTTCCTCCCACTCATTTTATCTCACTAAAAAGTCAGTATTTCTTATTCCTGCATTCTTTATTACTTCATCACATAAATGAGGGGACACTGCCACGGTAGCCCAGGAGGGTTGGGGGAGGAGGGAAGCAATGGGTGGGGTTGTTGCAGGGGTACCCCCTAGAATGGCATGCAGCTCATCATTTCTGCGGGATCTCTGGGGCTCTGACATGGAGTGGCTGTGCTCTCTGGTTCTCTAGTACACTTGCCCCATATTTTAGGCAGGACTGACTCTATTTTTAGATAAAACATAAAGAAGGGAATGACCCGGGGAGTCATTCCCATTTTTGTCCATGCGCCCCCGGCTGACCTCTGCGAGGCCGGCCAGGAGCACCCATGACAGCAGCAGACGGTACAGAATGACTGATAACTCTCATCTTATCGCCAATTTACAATGGCAGACAGTGCAATAGGGATGGTAACCATCTCTGCTACCTTGCTAAGGCAAATGAATGCTGCTGTGTAGCACTGCAGTACCGCCTCCATCAGCAGCATCCAGTACACATACGGTGACAGTGACAAAAGGCTAAACAGGCTCCATGGTTGCCATGCTATGGCGTCTGCCAGGGCAATCCAGAGAAAAAGGGCGCGAAATGATTGTCTGCCGTTGCTTTCACAGAGGAAGGACTGAGTGACGACATATACCCAGAATCACCCATGACACTGTTTTGGCTTCGGGATCTCAACCCAGAATTCCAATGGGCAGGGGAGACTGCGGGAACTATGGGATAGCTACGGGATAGCTACCCACAATGCAACGCTCCGGAAATCGATGCTAGCCTCCGTACATGGACACACACCGCCAAATTAATGTGCTTAGTGTGGCCGCATGCACTCGACTTTATACAATCTGTTTTACAAAACTGGTTTATGCAAAATCGGAATAATCCCGTAGTGTAGACATACCCACGCTGATCACTATCACTATAGGAGGAAGCAATAGAATGGAATGCCCAGAAGAATGAATGAACTGAGGCCAATTTCCTGAAGGGATCCTTACCCTTGCACAGCTTTTCTAGCTCCGACATTTACATTTCTACACAGGGTGGTTTGGCCCACAGAAATAAAAAACTGCACATTTTCCACGGACCAGTGGAAAAAAACAGGTACAATTCAAGTGACTTTTAAAACTGCCTATGTTAACAAGTTAACGAGTTAACAAAATAAATGAGCTTATGAACAACCAGAAAATATACTTCTCAAGTAAAAAAAACTATAAATGGACTTCTTTGCAAGGAAATTGTAAGTTTTCTTACAGGAAAAGCCACAAACCGTCTGGAAAGGAAGACCACTCCATACAGCTAAATGCAGTGCCTTGCATGGTGTCAAGTATCAGAGGGGTAACCGTGTTTGCTGCTTTTACAGATCCAGACTAAGAGTCCTGTGGCACCTTATAGACTAACAGACATATTGGAGCATGAGCTTTCGTGAACATACCGGTGCATCCGACAAAGTGGGTATTCACCCACGAAAGCTCACGCTCCAATACGTCTGTTAGTCTATAAGGTGCCACAGGACTCTTCGCTGCTTTTACAAATCCAGACTAACACGGCTACCCTTCTGATACTGGAAAGGAAGAGTAGATTGAATTACTTGCCTCAGTGAAATTAAATATCCAGAGAATTGCTGTGCCTGTGATGATGACTGGGGCTTGCTCACTGGTGGCTCTCCCTCCTCATGCTGTGGAGGCATGGCCACGTAGGTCTGCATCTGCAAGCAGGCACCCTGCTTCCGGTGCAGCTCCCATTGGCAGTGCTGGCCAATGGGCTGGGGAGAGAGGGGAAAGCAAAGGGAGATATTGTAGGGAGCTCTGAAGCAGGGGAGAGGGGACTTGTCTGGTACAAAGGGGGGGCTCTTTGGAGGGGGGGACAGTGGCACAGAGGTCGTTGGGAGTCTCTTTGGGGGGGCAGAGGGTTGTGTGGGTCTCAGTGGGGTGGAGGGGAGTGATGGATGGAGGCAGCCGCAGCCCGGGTCTGCTCTGCAGGGGGGTATTGCTATAGCCCCCTCAGGAAGCCCCCTCTGTACTGTGTATTTTATGCCAGCCCCAGGGTTCCCATCACTGCTCCTTTACCCCGCCCCCGGCTCCGTCTGTCCCCACAACGACCCAGCTGTGTCTGTGTGTCTCTGACAGTGACAGACACCTGGGGACTTGGGGCTCTCTCTGCCTGCAGCTCCCTCCCCCTCCCTGCTGTGGAGGTATGGCCAGGCAGCTCTGGCACTGGCCCCTGCAGCTCCCATTGGTTGGGCTTCCCAGCCAATGGCCTGCGAGCTGGGTCAGTGCTGGGGCCTCCCCGCAGCATGCAGTGACTCTGGGGACAGGGGAGCTTCTTGTGGGGAGGCGGGGGAACTGCCCCCGAGGTGAGAGCGCCCCACATTGCCAACCCATGGCGCAGGACCCCCCAAAGCAAGAACCTGGGGCCCAAACATTGGTGGAGCTGGGCCCACCTTCATGAATATTGATGGAGCATGGGCACCATGGGCCCATATTACTCGCTGCCTATGGATGGCATTGGACTTCAGTTGTGATCCATCACATTTTTGCTACTAGGGAGGCACTCTGTTGTAAGGTTGCAGGGAAAGGTGGGAGGAAATTATTAAAAATTTATCTTATGACAAAATGCCAGCTTCCTAGAGATCCCGCGACCTGCTTACTTAATGCCCCAGGAAAGGATCTACATTTTAAACAGAGCAACAAATTAATTTATTATTTATTGCAGCTAGGCTTTGTATTGCACATTATTAGAAAAATATGACCCCCTCCCTCCTATGGAATTGTGGCATAGTAAAATATGGACTGTCCATGTAATGGAAAAGCTTTCACACCACAAAGCACCAAAAAGAGGATACGTATGTATACATATTTCTGTCATCTCATAGGGTGAGCACTAAATGTAATATTTATAAAATAAGGTGTTTATTGCATTTTTGACATAACTTTAATTTAAACCAAAGCATTTTGGGGGGCACTTTACTCTAGACAAGGAACATATTTTACTACAATGAAGCTGACACTGAAAGCATTTACCAGTATCACTATCAGGATTTACAGGGCCCAGAATAAGGTGTCAGCATCCCCTCTTTGGTCCAGAGCCTTGCTGGGCCCCATCTCCCAGAGAAGCTATCCATGAAGTAATTTTCTGTAGCTCATCCCTTCCTGTCAGAGAGCTCGCTGTCCCTTATTTCTAACCCTATCCCTTGTTTTTAATGACCCTTCCCTCACCAACCCTGCCAGTCCCTAGGCCTGCACTCACACAGCTTAGTACTCATATTCAACCATGCCCACTCATACAGTGACCGCAGAGACCTTAGTTGAATTGAGTGTGGGTACTAATTTTCATATCAATTCATTAATATATTGATAAGACAATCTACTCTAAAAGTGTCACCAAAGCGTAACAGAGACAGAAGCTCAGGTTTCTGTCAGAGGTAGGCAGACTCCATCCAAGATGCCTTTGCAATCTTCAATAAGCTGTCTCCTGGGTGCAGTCACTATGGGTATGCATACACTGCAATTCAACACCCAGGGCTGGCCTGTGTTAGCTGACTCAGGTTCTCAGGGCTTAGGCTAAGGGGTTGTTCAGTTGCTATGTAGATTTTCGGGCTCAGGCCAGAGCCCATGCTCTGGGACCATGCAGACAATCATTTACACAGCAATTAAACAGCCCAGTAACCTAAGCCCTGCAAGCTCGAGTCAGCTGACACAGGCCAGCTGCATTTGTTTAACTGCAGTGCAGACATACCCTTATATTAACAAGAATTTGTCATGTTGCATCTCCTTCGGAGCTCCGTTTCTCAAAAAAGCTGTCTTCTTTATGTCAGGTAGAATCTATGGTTAAACTCCATTTCTGCACAGGGTTGTCTAAACCACCTGTGACTGCAAATAAAGGATTCCTCTGAGGATGTTGACCCAGGTCTTCAGGTGTGTCACAACGCCTCTTTGTGCAGCTGAGGAAGGTGGGCAAAAGTAGTTTAAAGTCACCTTTGCAGTCACTCAGGGCCAGATTTGTAAAGGTATTTAGGCACCTAAAGATGCAGCTAGGCGCTTAGTGGGATTTCAAATGCTCCTAGGCACTTTTGAAAACCCCAGTAGGTACCTACTTGCATCATTAGATGCCTAAATACCTTTAGATATGTCACGTCCAGCCTCTGGGCAACAGGGGACCAGTTTGGTATTGGATACAAACTGCTGCATCTGCTATAATTTTCCTTTGATTTTAGTTCATATTTTTGAAGCAGAAATACCTGAGGTCTATTTTGTTGTCATATTGAGGTCCTAAGTGGCCACAGGTTTGTTAGAGATGTCTGTAACAGAGTTAATTAAAAGCCATAACCTTTTAATTTCTCTAGATATTTGTTTAGACCTCCAGATTACAACAGCAAATGTTGAGATGATATCCCAGTCTAGGTCTACACTGGAGTGGGAGGGGAGGGATTGACCTAAAGATACGCAATGTCAGCTACGAATAGCGTAGCTGAAGTTGGTGTATCTTAGGTCGATTTACCTGGCCGTGAGGACAGCGGCGAGTTAACTGCTGCTGCTCCTCTGTCGGCTCCGCTTCCGCCTCTCGCCGCGGTGGAGTTCCGGAGTCGATGGCAGAGCAATTGGGGATTGATTTTATCACATCTACACTAGATGCGCTAAATCAATCCTCGATAGATCAATCACTACCCGCTGATCCGGCGGGTAGTGTAGACATATCCCCAGTGACAATATCTGATTAGCCCTTTGTACAACTAAGACCCAAACCTTAATGGACAAAGCTGCCAGACAGACAGCAACCACACAAACGCTTGGCTAATATTATTTGCCTGGTATTTATTTTGCGACATTCTGAACTCCAACTGTGGCATCATTACCTGTGACAGAAAGACCAAATAATTCTTCCCCACCAGAAAAAGTGATATACTTCCTCCACAGTTCATCAAACTTGGCTTGGAAGATTTGTAATCTATCACTTGCTTCCCAGGGAGGAATGTCTTCCGCACCAGGGCCTCTGCAAAAATCAACATAGTCAAATTCACATATACGGTAATACCAATTGTGCAGGTTTTCCAACGAGCATCATAGAGGTACTGTTTAAAGAAATGGAAAACTCTCCTAGCCCACACACTATGAAATATTTTTTAAACATGAGGGATTTTTTTCTGACAATTGAGGTTTATCACAAAAGATCTGAGAAGACAGACCAAAAATATAGTTGTTTTGACATCAGATGTTAAGTCTTTCCTAAGGGTCTTTCCTACATTTCTGGTGACACAACTCGCCCTAACTGCCAGCATCTGAAGTTAACAGGAACAAAAAGTTCAACAAATGTTTTATTTTGTTTCTATTACTTTACATTAATTTTTATTTTAAAATATGTATTTTAATTAATGTGATTTTCACTTTCACTCTTCATGAAACAAGAGAAAATCACTACAACAGATAGCAATCAACACTCAATGGAGAAGATTACAATAGTTAGTGCCAGAGACAAAATTAAACCATCAAGTAAATACAATGACGATATATGATTTTTGCCCCTACTGTAAACTCAGATGGCTCAGTGCATTGGGTAACAGGATTCAGCAGGCCTAAATCTCCATTGATTTCAAAGGGACTATTCACACATTTAAAATTAAGCACACTCTTAAGTGCTTTGCTGGATCAGGACCTTAGAAGCGTTTGACTTGAGATTTGGGCTGAGGTTCTGGTTGATTCTTATTTTTTCCAATCCTAATTAATTCATCTAACATTACAAACTTGAATCTTACACTGAAATTACTGAAATGAATCTATGGCAATAATAGTATTTGCCCAACCCAGGCCTTTAAGGGTAAAACACATTGGAAAAAAAATTTGCTTTTTGAAACTATGTATTTCTTTCAGCTGTAATGTGCCTCTTACAGCTTCTTGTTAGTTTCCTGAAGACATCTTAGATGTACCCTTATGGAACAATTACCAATGTAACATAATGTTGTACTGCACCATGATTCACTCACTTTTCGTTATAGTCTGTGTAAAATTCCACAGCATCAATCTGGAACTTTTTAACACCATTCAATAAATCTGTTTTCATGGATGGTTGCACTTTAAGCAGCAAGTCCTGAATCTTCAATACCTATCATAAGTAAATATATGCATAAAAGTGAAAATAATCAGGAGGATTTGAAATAAGTGAATGTTTAAAATAAACTGGTTCTCCTTCAGTCATGTGGCACAAAAAATTCTGACAAGAATAACTGTACTTTGCCTACTCTAAAAGTGATAAAGCTACAGTACCTGTGTGTTTAGGTTCTTCCAAGCATATGCCAACCCATCAACTCTTTCTGCATTTCCATCTTTAAACAGTAGATCATACTTATGTAGCAGAGCATAAGATTCCTCTATAGGTCCAACTGTAATGTCAATTTTAATCTCAGCCTCTCGTATTTCCTTTAGTGCTTCCATTGCTCCTCGCACATCATCAAGATCATTGATTGGCCTGTTTAATCGCTTGCTGAGATTGTCAATGAATGTGTAAATTGCATCCATGTCCATGGCAGCTTTTTTATTTAAAGCTAATCCAAATGATCTCTGCCTCAAACGACATTCCTGAATTAAGGCCATTTTCAAAGACTCAGTTGCAAAATCCACTGATTCCAATATGCAATGACTTGGCAGTTCTCTAATTTGGATTTCTAATTGCTAAGAATAAAACAAATGATCAACTTTACTGCACTATAACTTTTCTCTGAACACCAGAAGAATTTTAAGCAATACTTACAGAAAAGTAATTAATCTGTGTTTGGAATTCAGATATCACTGGGTTAGTCTCCAGAAATTCTTTTACTTTTTCCTCTGGATCCTAATATAAATGGAGAATTGTGCATTATTGTTTAACATTTATAGTAGCCTCCTTATCCCCGAATGGGCTAGGTGCTGTGCAAACATAAATAAAGACATGGTCTCTGTCTCAAAGCTTAAGATCAAATTTAAATTTTATAAATCATTCCAACTGCTTTGTTTTTCTGTCTTCTCTCCTTTTCCCTTTCCCCTTTTGAATCACATTTTCTGTATCTGTCAGCAGGAAATTGACACAGACCATGATTCCAGTTACCACTCCAAATATCTCTATGGAGTTTGAAATCAAGCCACCAAAACTATGGTGGGAATTTTTAGTCTATCCATCCCCACTCATTGCAGAACAACTCATATTCACCAACACCTAGAACATCTTCATGAAGTTGAAAATACACTCTATAGCCGCCTAACAGTAGCTGAATGAATCAACAGTCCCTTCTCCCAGAAATTGTATGTTTTTTACCTATACTTTATAGATACTAATATAAAACTAGGGCATATTCAACACCAGATCATTTAGCACACAGTGCAACTTGCTGGGAGGAAATACTAATGATTGCATTGGCATGACATTCTGCTCCTACAGAGGCTGGCTGTTGGGCTCTGTACAAGTTGAAGTTGCAGTTTCACCTCCACCCTCCTACCCAGATATATTTTTGGTCCTGTATAGGCTCACTTTGAACTATCTGATCTTCATCCAGGTGCTAATCTGTAGCTGGCATTGAGAGGTCTTTTGTGATTACGCTTTTTGCATCTGCTGAGGAGAGAGAAAGCAGAGTATCACCTGTGTATTGTTAGTTATGAAGACAATGGCAACTCACAATTTGCACAAATGGTCTCACAGAGACTCTGAAGAGAAAGAAGGACAGCACTGATTCCTGCAGAACTCTATACATAAGTGCTCCTGTGGATGAAGAGCAGCCATCGTTCACAACTCTTGGAATATTCGTGGAGAAACCATTTGTTTAATGGTTTAATGATTGAAACCATTACAGTGCTATATCATATAATCTCGCAAGTCTTGTTAAGTGCAGCAGCAGCAGCAGTGGCCAGCTCTGTCAAAGGCTGAGGAAAAGTTAGGTAATCTCTGAGGTTCAGCCAATATTCATGGCCACAAAGTAGCTCCCCATAGGGGCTTTTAGAGTTGTCTTAGTGGCAATCCCTGGTCTGAAGTCTGACTGATTGTGAAGGATCCAGAAAGCCAGCAGATGCCATAGACTGTTGGAGCTTGGTTGTCACAACGTACTCTATGATTTTGCTTAGGAGGGGAGGTTGGAAGCAGCCAGTAGTTAGAGAGATGGCATTCATGATGTGCAAGGATCAGACAGACTCTCTCATTCTTTAGCGTGAAGGGCTGGTAGTCTGTCCTCACTAAAGGAGGCACTTCTATGTTTCTCTGCACTGGCTTTCACTAATCAGGAGCTTCCTGGATCTATGTCACAAGTTATTACTTGCCAAGCCATTCCTCAGAGTTCAACAAGTATGTGATGGAGCCAAACTCAGAGCAAAAACCCGTCCACCATCCTGGACTCTGTTCTGTTTTAAAATCTTCAGTCCTGGCTTGGTTTTCCTGTGTGCAGTTTATCCTTTCTGTGAAGTTGAATGAAAGCTCCTTGCAGCAGCTGGTGCCTGTGTCTGAGGCCTCATTTGTGCATTCAGGGAGGATTAGCCAGTTTACTCTTTGGAATATCTCTGCAGGCTCTGATTTCCCAGAGACAATGGTTGAGGAGAAGATGGTTCTTTTCGCTTTCTATACAGCTGAGGCACATTCCTGTAGCAAGTCCTTCCCCTGTTGTCAGAAAGATTCAGAGTGGATTTTGTGCTACCAACATTTTGTTTTTTCTGTCTTCTTCTGACCAATAAAAAATATTATGTCACCACCTTGTTCTTTTGACATAGTTCATCAGGGAATTGTGGTCATTTATGTGGTCAGTAAGAAAGAAAGGGAAGTATTAGGGCTGAGGTATCAACTTCATACTGTAAAATCTTGAGATATAGCAAATACTTATGTACAAAAAATAAACCAATTGCTCCTAGAAAATGTTTGAGTGTGAAGAAACATGATAGTCAAAATCATGCACTGTTTACAGGAAACACAATTTATTAATATAACCAAAAGCAGATCATTTTTCCCACTAAAAGGTAGCATGTTTTGCAATAAAGTGAGATATATTAATATATGTATTTAACCTGATTCCAGATGCTGGAGAATTTAGCAAAGCTCTTCAAAATATCCACTGCATCAGTTTTAAGAGATAAAATTACTGTGGTAAGCTGGATCACAGCTTTGTTCACATCCTTGTGTTCACTGATCTGTTTGTCCAAAGGTCTCAATGCCATCATCTTGGTGAGTTTGCTCTCATCACCCAGCTCGATGGCAGCAGTCTGTTCCATCTGACGTAAATGAAACAACAGTAAACCTGCGTCCAATAGTTTTACTGAACATTCTACAACAAGAATGAGCAACTTATGAGCGCAGATAAAAATAAAAGAGAAACACTCTTCATGAATAACCACTTGCTCTTAGTTTAGCTCATGTCACTGAAATATAATTCTATTCTTAAAGGTGACTTTGTAAAAATGGCTTTGTGGGGTTCCATGTTTGTGTCTCAGTGATTTCTGAATCAACTGTGCAACATTGTTGTGTAACATTGGGGGGCGGTTTCCCCTAAACTGCTAACCCTGCAATTCCTGTCTGGGCTCTGAGAGCAAAGCTGAGTTCTTTCCTTCTTGCATATACAAGCTTCTGTAAGCTGCAGAGGGGCAAATGGAACATAGTAAACAATTCTGTTCTGATGATGCATAAGGAGAAATTGAATCCTACTCCTTCTCTCTTAGCTGTTTTCATGATGTAGGGCTTAAAGGAGGAAAAAGCAGTAAATCCTTTATTTTTGTCATTGAAATCAGCAGATATGACTTACCAGACACAGGAAACAGATCTGCTGAATAAAAAGGAACCATTTTTACAAAGTATCAGAGGGGTAGCAATGTTAGTCTGGATCTGTAAAAGCAGCAAGAAGTCCTGTGGCACCTTATAGACTAACAGACGTATTGGAGCATGAGCTTTCGTGGGGGAAAACACATGCATCGGACAAAGTGGGTATTCACCCACGGATGCTCATGTTCCAATACATCTGTTAGTCTATAAGGTGCCACAGGACTCTTTGCCATTTTTACAAAGCCACTTTTCAGAGAACCAGCTTGGAAATGAAGCATTTTCTCTTTCCCTTTCCTGGAATTAGAGCCAGCTCCTTCCCTTCTTTGATGGTCATAGAGATAGAGAATTTATTTGTGCAACCTTCAATCAGATAGAGCTTTTCCTTTGACTTTCAACCCGAAACAGATGAGGCATGGCACTGCAGGCCCCACACTCCTAGATATTCCAGTAGTAGCACCAGTATTTTTTTTTAAAAAACACACCCTACTGTATGTATTAACTATGGCTAGAAAGGACATGATTTCCACTGTCCAGAGGAGAAATGTTTTCTGTCTACAGACCCTGCTGGAGCCCTAGGCATAACTAACAGTGTGAACCAAAGTAGAACTGGTGGTGGCACAACAGTAACATGCTAGGTATAAGATAACATCAAATAAGCACATTCCTGACCAGCAAGGATGGCGCAAAACCACACATATCTCTCGAGTAACTATGTTAACACATTCCTAAGAGACGGTACAAGAACACATCGACCCTTCCTAAAGATAAGGAAGGAATGACAGGATAATGGATAAGTATGTTTTGTTCAAACTAGCAGGTACGAGGTATAAAGTTGGTAACTAACAATATCTAGAGCAGGAATCGGCAACCTTTCAGAAGTGGTGTGCCGAGTCTTTATTTATTCACTCTAATTTAAGGTTTTGCGTGCCAGTAATACATTTTAACATTTTTAGAAGGTCTCTTTCTATAAGTCTATAATACATAACTAAACTATTGTTTTGTGTAAAATAAATAAGGTTTTTAAAGTGTTTAAGAAGCTTCATTTAAAATTAAATTAAAATGCAGAGCCCCCTACATCGGAGGGCCAGGACCTGGGCAGTGTGAGTGCCACTGAAAATCAGCTCGCGTGCCGCCTTCAGCACTCGTGCCATAGGTTGCCTACCCCAGATCTAGAGTATAATACATAACTTGTTTGTACTAATGTATAACAGAAGTCATCATAGGAGGGGCATCTTTGTATTGGCCTAGGGGACAGCCTCCTGTTATGCTGGCTGAGCTTTTACCTTGTCACAGGCATACATGTGACCTGTTGGACCCATTGTTCAACTCAAGTGTTTAGACTCATTTCTGACACACATTGAGCATTAGGTTTGAAAGAAGTGTGCTTTTGAAAATTGTCTGTGTTTCCTGAATCAACTTATCTGAAGCCTGCTTTCCCTGTCCCTGTTTTATACAGACTTGCAAATCAAAAATGTGCACTGTCTTTTTGTCCCATGGAGTTTCTGAGCCTGATCCAGGAAGGATCAGTCCAGACAGTATGCTCCTCCATGTAACTTCTTAAAACTGCTACATCTGAGGGCTACATAGAAATACAACATTCTGCTTCTTTAAGCTAAAGCTATTGCCATTCCATGGTCATCTGGCAGGCCAGGCTAGTAATTATATCTCTGCCCCTAGAGTGCAGACAAGTCACTTGCATGATAAGCCTAGGATCCACCAGTCCAAGTGAGGTTGCTCAAAATGATGAATATTTTCATTGGATAAACTAGGTATTCGTATGTCCTTTTGGTTCCCTCATTTCCCCCCTCCCTTCCTTCCTCTTTTCTCTAGGAACCCATTGAAGCTCCTTTCGAAGCTCCAAGGGCCACTTATTTTCCTATTTGCTCCCCACTTCCCTTTAAGAGCCATGTGCTGAACCAACTATTCCAACAGTGGAAGATCTGCACGCTTCTCTATGAAGACAATGACCAGATGGAAAAAAGAAAGTGTCTTTTAAAAATCAGTTTAATTTAACCTGGTACTAACATCACTAAAATGTATTAACTATAAAAAAGTATAAAAGTGATTGCATAGCATCACTACAAAGCAGAATTTTAAGGTTGTTTTGATGCCTTAACTGTGCATTTCCATATCCTTACAAGTGTGGAGTTGGTTTAAGTTTAACCTTGACTATGACTGTCCTGGGTTTGTAGTGCTTGTTTTAGCGCAACTACAACATCCATGTGATTTTTTTTACTCTTACATTACTGATAGTATGTATTCTCAAGCTTAACATGCTCTTAATACTGATTTTCTCTGGGAAGATCAATAGTGTTTTATTATGCATAATTAGCTGCATAATAAAACACAGATGATGTTAGTTTACTCCTATAGTCTATAATAGCACTAACACTCTAACATCATTTGTAAAAATCTCTTTGTGTAAGCTAGTGCTCTTTTTAATATGGAAAATATTTTCAATAAAAACATACTAATAATGAATGTCTTCTACTTAACTGATTGTTTAATGTAAAGATTTTACATAAATACGTTTTCAGTAAATTGTACAATATACCTCACTAGAAAAAAATCCAGAACTACAAGTCAAAAAATTAATGTAAATGTAACCTTTCCTAGAAAATTGAGAAGTGTACACCCTTCTAAGCATCCGAAGAAGTGAGCTGTAGCCCACAAAAGCTTACGCTGAAATAACATTGTTAGTCTCTAAGGTGCCACAAGTACTCCAGTTCTTTTTCCGGATACAGACTAACACGGCTGCTATTCTGAAAACTATATATTTAGTTTCTCTAACCATTCTTTTTTAACATTCTAAGCAATTTAAATTTTAAAAAGTACTCTACCTGCTGCTGTCTATGATGTAAATGAGCAAACTTCCACAGTGGGATATCTCTGGCCATCGATAATATGATATTTACTGCTTTGTTTACTACATTCTGAAAAGAGTAGAATATTCACCTTAAACATAAAGATCAGTCCTCGCAAAAAAAAAAAACAGCCTGATTAATAGCAAAGTTGAAAAACGCACATCTCATCTTTACATTCTTCCACTTAGAAATTATATATTCTAATAAGTGCTATATTATAAGGCACCCCAAATAATTCATATACTTTGAGAAAGGAAAGGGGTGTTCCATAATGTCCTATCCACACAGCACAAAGTTAAACCTGTTTAAAAAAATCATCTAACTTAAACATGGATTAAACCACATACTAATAATCCTTACATTTCTACATGCCTTTCATCCAAGGATTTTAAAGAGCTTTACAAACATTAATTATACCTCATAGCACATTGTTGTTTAACTATTATATTATACCCTGTTTAAAGAGGAATAAACAAAGGCAGTTAACAGAATTAATTTACTCTTATTTCACAACGATCATAGAGTGCCTTTATACATTTATTTGGTCTAGTTACATACATTTATAGCTGTACAAATGATGGCATCATACAAACCTTTCTATCTAGAGTATTTAAATTTACTTTTTATTAGCTGACTTCTTGTTCCCAGACCACACAGGCTGCAAATTAAATCTGACTGAGAATTCGAAGATTGATTTAGGGAGTGGCAGATCAAAATGTTGCTAGGCTGCCAATCACATTATAACCAATTGCTTTTGGAATCAGTGTAAAGTGATTCACGTAGTAGTTGATTTTAAGCATGTGCTTAAGTGTTTTGCTGAAATAAAATGGAATTACTCATATGCTTAAACCTAAGAACGTTCTTAAGTGCTTCACTAAATCAGAGCCTCATTGTGTGGCAACTGATATATAGCTGTTTTCACACTTATATGGTCATTGAATATTCTTCAGGAGTTTTAAGTAATGGGCGCGGCCTGAGTTTTTACTGATTGCTTTGAATTCAACTTTTTTGGTTTGCACACCCTCTTTGAAAAGTTTTCCTTTTTAAAGTAGAGGATTATAGATAAAAGGTGTTAAGTTTCCAGTAGAATTATTGTTTTTATTGGCTAGTATAACATCTTGATTGATGGCTCCAGTTTTCTAATTTCTCAGGATACCATCTTCTGTACCATTGATTTTTTTCAAAATGTCCTATTTTTCTCAGTTCTATTCGTATCTGAGGTTAAATAGACACACCTTATTTAAAAAAAACTTATTTACCTAAGTATGTGATACCAAGAATGATTGTGATATGCATTTATTTTTGTTGATGTTACCTGAATATCATCAAGACTTGGCCTCAAGACAACATTTGGAATGGCCAATTGAATTTCAGCTTTGAATAATGGAACTCTTTGATCTTTTAGGAACTTGGTCATCTGATATTTAGAGTTGAGAACATGTAAGCGACGCCTTAAAGCATCTAAAGAAATCCTGGTGCCTAGATAAATAGAACATTTTAGAAAAATTATAGTTGTGACCACAAGTTCAGAATTTTTTAAAATATTATAAAAATGTGTCATATAATTAAAAAAAATAAAAGTAAGTATAGTTTAAAATGAAAAACTTTTTACATTTGACTAAGGAGTCGGTATTTTTCTGACAAAGCTGCCCCATCAGGTTATAGTAACTACAGGACAGACATTCCTGGCAGCGTGTTTTCTGTTTCATATCAAGATGTCCACAGGCAAATGAATCCTGAAAAGTCACAGTGAAACAGCAAACACAAAATAAAAAGGCTCCAAATAATTCATATTTCATAAATGAAATATAAGTAGCTTAAGAAATGCTTCATAATTATTTACATTTTAGATCTTACCTGCAGATTGCTTTTGTCTTCTGGTTTCAATCTGTGCTTCAGAATGTCTATCAATTCATACATGGAACGTTCCACTTGCTGGCTTTGTCTACAAAGGAATGTTATGGATTTCAGAATATAACCACACACAAAAGAAATGGGGTTGCCCAAAAGAGAAGAAAGCCTACTACCACTCTGGTTTTCAGAACACATTATATTAAAGGGTGAATGCAGAAATACACCTCAACTGTTCAGTTCGTTTCTACTGCGTGGATGTACTATAAAATAACCAAAGGATGTTAAAGTATCCTGAGATATTTTCAGCATTCTGTTTTGAAGATTGCAGTATATCCAATACAACTAGGATTCTTTGACAAGGATCAGGGTTTTTTCCAGCTTTGGTGAGCAATCATAGACATACATTTCACCCAGGTTGGGCTTATCAGGATAATACAGCAAGCTAACCTGATCTACAGACCAAACCATACAAAAATTATAGTAGGCTAGAAGAGAGGCAGCCTTTCATCATTCTGACATGCAAAGCACACTTAGATGTGTCTCAGTGGAACACAGCTGAACAAGTACATGATAATGTAAAAATGCAAAATATTATATGCAGCACCTAGATAGGGAAAGAGTCTATCTTCTAGTCCTAAATCAGTTAGCTAACATTAAGAATCAACTTTACTTGTCATTGCATAAATAATAGGCTGCTCTGAAGTTTCTAACCAAAGGAAAGGAGAGTAAATATCAGTCAAGCAAAACAGGAAAGAAATAATATAAATGCTTTATTTTTGTTGCATTTAAGATGCCTATAGATTTTGTTGTTAAAAGTTCAGAATAGGAGTTCAGCTTGGTCCAGCAGTCTTGTTACAATAGAGATTAAAAAGCTACTCATACTATTTTAAATCCTACCATTATGGACTCTACAAACCATACACGAGTAGACTTACTGAGACAGAGTTTCAGCAGCTGTAGCAGTAAGTTTTTCTGTCTTTTCCAGGAAAGAAGGTACTTCAATGGGTTCATCTTCAGGTAGAGTTACAAGAGGAGTGTCTGACATATCCTGCAGAAATCTTTCAATTCTGCATTCCAGTGTGTCAGAAGCTTCTTTGACTATATACCCCACTTCTTCTAGGGACTTATAAACTTTCTTGAGGACTAAGCAAACAGAAAATAAAATGAAAATACACAAAATATAGCACATGAAATCACTTTTTAAAATATCATATTATACTGGAATACAGAAGAGTTATCTTTCTAAATGTGAATCTGAATTAATGATTACAGACTGAATTAAAAGTCTGAAACCAAAGACCTAATGGGTCTCTATGCATCTGAATCTTCAAATAAAACTGTTCTGCACGAAAAGGACATAATGGAATACTTAGTATTATAAAAATATTACATTAAAGAGGCCAGTATCTAATGGAAAGGATCAATAACAGTATACCAGAAATAAAAGGAATGTTACTATTGAAAAGTTATTTCATCCTTCACACATACACCTACTTTAGAAAAAGCAGATTTGCTCCATATTCCGTCTAAACTATTCAGTGAAATTCACTATTTCATCATTCAAATCAGCTTATGGGCAAAATTCCTCAAGGCAAGTTAGTATGTAGATTATGCCACTGAATTTCTTCTTACAAATATAAGATTGAATTTATCTGAGTCCTCTACAAGCATTGTGAGTACTAAATCAAGCCAAAGAATGGTCTCAGAGACCAGGGATTAGAGTTTTCCTCGAACATTTCAATCTTTTTCAAACATTCATCTTCCCAATCCTCTAATCCACAAACCATTGATTTGCGACCAAGTACTATACATATTTTTGTTTTTCAATAGGTCTTTTGTATTTTTTCATAATGAAGAAGAGGAAAAATAAAATCACATAAAAATACATTCAGTGCAATCACCGCACTATGTCCCTTCAGAACCATACAGTGGTCATCATTAAAAAGTCATAGTTTATCCACACAGCGGTATTGGAATTGCCAAAATTATTTCCCGTTCTAAGTAAAAAGGAATTGCTCGGGTATCTGATTTACCAAAAAGTTATAACAGTGGGCAAACTGATATTTTTAATGGAAAATACTGAACAAGAAAACTATTATATTTAACATGAACATCTCTTGTTAACTGACAGTTATTGAGTACACAAACAAAAGTGAACTATGTATGTGTTGACTGTCAAAAAAAAACTATTTAACTTATTAATTTTGGAATCAAGATAAGGGTTAACCTTCACTATTGAAAAAACTGGACAAATAAGTCAGTCCATTAACTACACAGCACACATTTAAATTAAGCAATCCTAAACCCCTGTGCCCCTTGTTGCTCAAGTTCTACTTTAGGATGAAACCTATGTAATGATCCACATCTGACCAATTTTGGGATATTCTGGATGTTTTTTAGGAATCCTACTTCTATTTTTAATTGGATGTTATTAAACCAAATGTTGTTCCTTCCCCATCGGTGTGTGGTGGAGGTACAGAATGGCCTTGGAGCCCATGCACTGGACTGACATTCTGGAGATCTAGGTTCAACTCCTACCTCTCTTACAGATTTCAGCAATTTGCCTAACCTCCGCATCTCAGTCCTTCATCTGTAAAATGCATATATGGATATTTCTCTACCTCACTGGAGTATTATGAAGATAAATTCATTCATGTCTGTAGGGTGCCCAGACACAAGTGATGAGTACCATGCAAGTACCTAGAGATATAGATGCTGAGTGTAATCAGGTAGCCCTCTTACAGGTAGTGATGTCTTGCGGTCAGCCCACCCACCCCCATCACCTGGCATGGCCCTTTAAGATTTGGGGACATTTTGATGTATGCAAAGACCTTGGAAATAAGAAGGTTTGATAGAGAGGAAGATGACCCAGGAATTGGTAGTGTTTGGGAGCAAGTCATTTACTGTTTCTTTAAGGGTCTAGAATCGGGACCCCTGCAGACTGGTTGGGGCAAGGTTCCCCTCTCACTCAACCAATTGGGGATGAGCTGCAAGGAAGAGGACCAGCATATATGCTGCCTCCTTCCTCAGAGCATGGCAGACACCAAGGGAAGGCTGCTTGCTGAATCTTCTGAGCCTGCGGACTGAGCAGGGATGCTGGAACCATTTGAGAGCCATTGAACCAAACTATAAACCCTGTATATGATGGAAATCACTTCAAGTAGCAGCAACCCTGGTACCCCTAGTTCCAGGACCTATGTGACTGAATGCAATACACCTGCAGAACAACACAGGGACATGCTGAAGGGAAGCACCCAATGACATTGAGCAATTCACAATTGCCACTCTGCAAAGGTACGAAACCTGAAAGTGACAAGTACTTTTAACTCTCATTTAAATCAACTGGAGTTGAGTGCACTCAGCACATCACAAATGAAAATCAGCAGTCAGCAGGATGAGGCCTTTAATCGGCTAGCAGAGGGTACTATTAAAGTGGCATATCCTGCTTGCTGATTTTGAGGTCCAAAATTGTCCTAAGAATACCTCAGGATGGCAGAATTCTAGTAAAGAGAGTCTGTACTGTGAAAAATGGGAAAGACAGACTTAAAATGACCTAATTAATATTGAAATAAAAGATGCACTTTATAAGAACCAATGCAAAATGTACTGGATAATTAAGGCTTTGAAAACCACATTTAACTTCTACCAAACTAGGCACAAAAAGAAAGCATTTCAGCCTCACTCAAGAAAAGCATGCGCTTCCAGGAAAGATTCTAATCCCCATCTCAGTTCCTTAGAGCCACAGGAAGGCTAGCAGCAGCCACCCGCATACCCCTGCTATAACTACTAGCTCAACAGACACACCAAAAAGCTGCCACAAAGAAAGCTGACCCAAAGAACCACACTGACCACTTCATCTGAAAGCATCAGTAAAAAACTATGTTCCAAATATTCAAACTGTAAGGTTTTAAGAGGGCAGTCACTCGATTAACATCCTTCAGGTAGTGAGGTGGGAGTTCATAACAAATGTTTAATTTTAATTTAAATTATATTTGCAACATCTTTCTTAATAAATGATCTGTTACTGTACTAACCAGTACCAAAAAATCCTTTGAGCTGAGATTGTAAAACAAAGCATCTTGCTGTTTAGTGTTATCTTCTTGTTTACATTTTAAAAAACAAAAGTAAAGCCAAATACCAATCTGTCTCAGCTGAAAAATGATCCACAAGCATAGCCTTTTGGCTTATTGTAGAACTGCAACCTACTAATTCCTCCTAATGCCTTTACATGTATGCATTTGGATCACTCATTACTGTATTATTAACCAGATTCATGCTCTTTGAGGCAACGCTTGTGAGTCACTCTAGGTTTGCACTGTGCGTTCTGAGCACTTAGATTTAATTTTTTTTAATGATTATTTCGATAGAAACCTCCATGTCCTGTGTAGATAACTTAATGGCTAGAAACATAGACAGTGATCTTTAAAGATTCTCAGCCTACGTTAAAAACATTTTAAATAAAAAATGAGACCTTCTCTTCTGATAGTTCACTCCCACCCCAATTTCAAATTTGTACCTCCCATGTTGTAATCATCTCCCTCAACTAAATGGGCCAGCCCACGAGCATACTTTTCACAGAGAAATAATATCATAATAAAGGCATGTGATAAAAATCTTAATAGCTTCCTTAGGTAGTAAACTGTTAAAAGAAAGATCAAAACAATGCTAATGGTGTGAATGAAGCAAACTTATAAAAACACACAAATAGTTACTCCAATTTTAAAAATGAAACTTGGACAGTTAGTTTAAACTCAGTACATGAAGACACACTTCTACCCCGCTATGACGCGACCCGATAAAACACAGGTTCGCATATAGCGTAGCAGCGGCGGGGCGCCGGCGGGGCTTTAAAGGGTCTGGGGCTCCGGCTGCTGCAGAGAGCCCAGGGCCCTTTAAATCACCGCTGGAGCCCTGCCACCGCTATCCCAGGGCTGCAGCAGCAGGGCTCCGGCGGCGCTTTAAAGGGTCCAGGGCTCTGGCTGCTGCGGGGAGCCCTGGGCCCTTTAAATCACCGCTGGAGTCCTGCCACTGCTACCCCGGGGCTGCGGCAGCGGGGCTCACTGGAGATTTAAAGGGCCCAGGGCTCCGGCTGCTGCAGAGAGCCCTGGGCTCTTTAAATCACCACTGCAGCCCTGCCATTGCTATCCCGATATAACAGCATTCCACCTATAATGCGGTAGGGATTTTTGGCTCCCCATAACCACAATATATCAGGGTAGAGGTGTACATACAATTAAAATGGGATGAGACTGTATAATAAGTAGTTTACATAAATATACAAGAATTGCCAGGTACTCCCTAAAAACTTGTAAGAAAATAAGAAATTTGAGGCCCTAGAGAATCTATATTGCCAATAAAGGATTGTGTATGGCAGCTACATAGAGTCAGATGGGCAGGCCACATTCTTCTCCGAGTTACACTGGTATAACTCCCAAGTAACTCCGCTGACTTCACTAGAACTTCAGGGAAATTACTCTGGATTAACAGTAAGGTAGAGAGACAAGATGGGTAAGGTCATATCTTTTATTACAGGGGTGGGCAAACTACGGCCCACGAGCCACATCTGGCCTTCAGACCTTTTAATCTGGCCCTCGAGCAAACACCGGGGAGCGGGGTTGGGGTCTTGACTCAGTCTGTATGTGCCGTGGCTCCACGCAGCTCCTGGAAACAGTGGCATGTCCGCCCTCTGGCTCCTACGTAGGGGCAGCCGGAGTCTCCGCACACTCCCCCACCCCAAGCGCTGGCTCTGCAGCTCCCATTGGTCTGGAACCGTGGCCAATGGAAGCTGCAGGGGTGGCACCTGCGGACAGGGCAGCGCACGGAGACCCCTGGCTGCCCATATGTGTAGGAGCCGGAGGGGGGACATGCTGCTGTTTCCAGGAGCTGCTTGAGGTAAGCGTCGCCTGGAGCCTGTACCCCTGACCTCCTCCCATGCCCCAACCCTCTGCCCCAGCCCTGATCCCCCTCCCACCCTCCACACCCCTCGATCCCATCCCAGAGCACCCTCCTCCACCCCAAACTCCTCATATCCAGCCCCACCCCTGTCATAACTTTCCTACTCAGATCTGAACCTTAGAGTTCAGAACATGAGAAGCTACCATGAAACCTCCAAACTTAATTACCAGCTTGGATCTGATATCGCTGCCACCAGCCAGAAAATTCCAGTGTCTGGCTCACTCTGGTCTCCCCAAAACCTTCCCTGGGGGACCCCAAGACTCAGATGCCCTGAGTCTCACCACAAAGGGAAATAACCCACTTCCCTTCCCCCTCTTTACCTCCTCCCAGATTTCCCCGCCTTGGGTACTCTAGGATATTCCCTGTTTCAAGTCCTTGAAACACAATTACCGAGAGATCAGATCTCTCTCTCCCCTCACCCAGAGAGTATGCAAAGTCAGGCTTAGTAAATCTAACACAAAGAGATTTTCCCCCTCCTTCGCCTTAACCAGTAAAAAAACTCAAACAGGTCTTAAAAAGAAAGCTTTATATAAAAAGAAAGAAAAAAGACATAAAAATGGTCTCTGTATCAAGGTGACAATATACACGGTCAATTGCTTAAGAGAAAAAATGAATAAACAGCCTTATCCAAAAAGAATACAATTTAAAACATCCAGAAACTACACACATGTAAATACAAAAAAAACAATATAAACCTATTGTCTTACTATCCTTGTACTTACAACTTGGAAACAGAAAATTAGAAAGCCTGGAGATAGAGAGATCACTCTCAGAGTCGAGAGGGTCACCGAACCAAGACAAAGAACACCCACCACAGAAACTTCCCTCCCTTGACATTTGAAAAATCTTGTTTTCTGATTGGTCCTCTGGTCAGGTGTTTGGTTCCCTTTGTTAACCCTTTACAGGTAAAAGAACATTAACCCTTAGCTACCTCTTTATGACACACACCCCAAACTGCAGACAGTGGGGAACGTCACTGGCGGTGATTTCTTCCTAGAACTTTAGAATAAACAGATTAATACAACACATGCACCTTTACATATACTACTAAGTATGTAAACTACAAGACTTTCTACATTTTAAGAACAATTTTTAACCAGTGGATTCTGGGAAACTCTCACGGGAGAGTGCATCAGCTACTTTGTTAGAAGCTCCTGAAATGTGTTGAATTTCAAAATCAAAATCTTGGAGAGCTAAACTCCATCGAAGAAGTTTTTTGTTGTTCCCTTTGGCAGTATGAAGCCACTTTAGCGCAGCATGGTCAGTTTGTAGCTGGAAACGCCGTCCCCAAACATATGGGCGTAGCTTTTCCAGGGCATACACAATGGCATAGCATTCCTTTTCACTGACTGACCAGTGACTTTCCCTCTCAAACAGTTTCTTGCTGAGAAACACGACAGGATGGACGTTGTGATCCGTTGCTTCCTGCATGAGAACTGCTCCTATACCATGCTCAGATGCATCCGTGGTTACTAGGAATGGCTTGTCAAAGTCCGGGGCCCTTAGCACCGGGACAGACATGAGCATCGCCTTAAGTTGGGTAAAGGCCTTCTGACACTCATTAGTCCACTTAACTGCATTTGGCTGGCTCTTTTAGTCAGGTCGGTCAGTGGGGCAGCGATTTGGCTGTAGTGTGATACAAATCGCCTGTAATACCTGGCCAAGCCTAAGAAGGATTGGACCTGTTTTTTTTACTTTGGGACAGGCCACTTTTGGATAGCATCCACCTTGGCCTGTAGGGGGTTTATGGTTCCTCGACCCACCTGGTGTCCCAGGTAAGTCACTCTGTTTTGGCCTATTTGACACTTTTTGGCCTCAACAGTTAGTCTGGCCTGCCTGATGCGGTCAAAGACCATTTCCAGGTGTAGTAGGTGTTTGGGGCCAGTATTGTGAAAAAATGGCCACATCATCGAGGAAGGCAACTGCATATTCGCCCAGTCCTGCTAGTAGACCATCTACCAGCCTCTGGAAGGTGGCGGGTGCATTTCGCAGCCCGAAAGGAAGGACATTAAATTCATACACCCCCGCATGGGTGACGAATGCTGACCTTTCCTTGGCAGGTTCATCTAGTGGCACTTGCCAGTACCCCTTGGTTAAGTCTATTGTAGAGATGAACTGGGCACGTCCCAACTTCTCCAATAGCTCATCGGTGCGTGGCACTGGATAGTTGTCCGGACGAGTTACCGCATTTAGCTTACGGTAGTCCACGCAAAGGCGTATTTCCCCATCTGGTTTGGGTACCAGAACCACTAGAGATGCCCATGCACTGGTAGATGAGCATATTATACCCATCTGCAGCATGTTCTGGATCTCCCGTTCTATAGCAGCTTGGGCATGAGGAGACACCTGGTAGGGTGGGGTTCTAATTGGGTGAGCATTACTTGTGTCAATGGAGTGGTATGCCCGTTCAGTCCGTCCTGGGGTGGCTGAGAACAATGGGGCGAAGCTAGTGCACAGCTCCTTGATTTGTTGCCGCTGCAGACGTTCCAGGGTTGTAGAGAGGTTCACCTCTTCCACGCCACCGTCTTTTTTCCCTTCGTAGTAGACACCTTCAGGCCACTCAGCATCATCTCCCTGGACTGTAAACTGACAAACCTGTAAGTCTCTGGAATAGAAAGGCTTGAGAGAATTAACATGGTACACTCTGGGTTTTTGAGAGGAATTGGGAATGCTATGAGGTAGTTAACAGCTCCCAGGCGCTCTTGGACCGTGAATGGCCCTTCCCATGATGCTTCCATCTTATGGGCCTGTTGCGCCTTCAAGACCATAACCTGGTCTCCTACCTTGAAGGAACGTTCTCTGGTATGTTTGTCATACCAGGCCTTTTGCAATTTCCTGAGCATTTTTTAGGTTTTCTTTAGCAAGCACAAAAGAGTGTCGGAGGGTGCTCTATAGGTTGCTTACAAAGTCCAGAATGTTAGTTCCTGGAGAAGGTGTAAACCCCTCCCATTGCTGCTTCACCAACTGTAATGGCCCCTTAACCTCATGGCCATACACAAGTTCAAATGGTGAAAACCCTAAACTGGGATGTGGTACAGCCCTGTAGGCAAAAAGCAACTGCTGCAACACTAGGTCCCAATTATTGGGAGTGTTCGTGGACGAATATACGTATCATGGCCCCCAAAGTTCCATTAAACCTTTCCACCAGGCCATTGGTTTGACGGTGGTACGGGGTGGCAACCAAGTGATTCACTCCATGAGTTTCCCACAGTTCTTTCCTGGTGCCTGCCAGGAAATTAGATCCTGAATCTGTAAGGATATCGGAGGGCCAATCTACCCTGGCAAAAATGTCTGTTAGTGCCTGGCACACAGCTTTAGCCCTGGTGTTGCCTAGAGCTACTGCTTCCGGCCATCGGGTAGCAAAGTCCATGAAAGTCAGTACGTACTGCTTTCCTCTGGGTATCTTTTTTGGGAAAGGACCCAGAATATCCACAGCTACTCGCTGAAATGGGACCTCAATTATAGGGAGTGGTTGGAGAGGGGCCTTGACCTGGTCTTGGGGCTTTCCCACTCTTTGGCACACCTCACAAGACCGGACATACTTGGCAACATCCTTGCCCATCCCCTCCCAATGGAAGGACTTCCCCAGTCTGTCTTTGGTTCTGTTCACCCCAGCATGGCCACTGGGATGATCATGGGCTAAGCTTAAGAGCTTTCCCTGGTACTTTGTTGGAACCACCAACTGTTTTTGCGGCTGCCATTCTTCCCGGTGTCCACCAAAAAGAATTTCCTTGTATAAAAGTCCTTGGTCTATCACAAACCAGGATCGGTGAGCAGAGCTGAGAGGCAGTGAGGTGCTTCGTGCCGCCCCCCAAGCTTTTTGAAGGCTGTCATCTGCTTCCTGCTCAGTCTGGAATTGTTCCCTTGAGGTTGGGGACACCAGTTCTTCCTCAGACTGTGGACTTGGGCTTGGTCCCTCTGGAAGCGATGTAGGTGATGGGGGTATTTCAGGCTCTGGCTGAGCCTCTTTGGTATGGTTGTCTGTTGCTTCTGCCAGTTCTGGCTCGCTGGCGCCTTCTAGCGGTGAGGTTGAAGATGTGGTTGCGATTGCTGGCGCTGGTGCTGGTTTTGGGGGCTGTTCCAGTTCCGGACCTGGGACTGGAGGTGCTGTGGCTGTTTCCGTTGTTGGCAGGGAATCCAGGTCCACTACCTCTGTCTGGGTGTCTGGTAGCAAAGACAGGTTTCCTGTGGAAGGCTCAGGAACAGGAATGGGTCTGGAAGCTTGCCTGGTTTGGCTACGTGTAACCATTCCCACTCTCTTGGCCCGCTTCACCTGGTTGGCCAAATCTTCCCCCAGTAGCATGGGGATGGAATAATTGTCATAGACTGCAAAAGTCCACATTCCTGACCAGCCTTTGTACTGGACAGGCAGTTGAGCTGTAGGCAAGTCTACAGCTTGTGACATGAAGGGGTAAATTGTCACTTGGGCCTCTGGGTTGATGAATTTGGGGTCGACGAAGGATTGGTGGATAGCTGACACTTGTGCCCCCGTGTCTCTCCACGCAGTAACCTTCTTTCCGCCCACTCTCAAAATTTCCCTTCGCTCCAAGGGTATTTGAGAGGCATCTGGGCCTGGGGATCTTTGGTGTGAGGGTGGTGTAATGAACTGCACTCGGTTGGGGTTCTTTGGGCAGTTGGCCTTTATATGTCCCAGTTCATTACGCCTAAAGCATCTTCCATCTGACTGGTCACTGGGTCGAGGTGGATTACTGGAGACTGGTGAGGTGGAAGAATAGGGTGTCTGTGGCTTTCCTTGGGTTGTAGGAGAGGTCTTGGGTTGCCCTCGGTTGTAGGGTTTATTGTCGGTGTGCCCCCTGAAGTATTCATTCCCCTTGACAGTAGCTCTCTTGCTTTCTGCCACTTCTATCCATTTGGCTCCAATCTCCCCTGCTTCGGTGAGATTTTTGGGTTTTCCATCTTGTATGTGCCGTGTTATGTCCTCAGGAACACCATCCAAGAACTGCTCCATTTGTATGAGGAGGTGCAGTTCGTCCAAGGATTTAACATTGGTTCCTGATATCCAGGCCTCATAATTTTTCCCAATGTAGTAGGCATTCTGGGAAATGACACATCTGGTTTCCTCTTTTGGGTTCTGAAATGCCGACGGGCATGATCCAGGGTTATCCCCATTCTGAATCTGGCCTTGGTTTGAAACAGTTTATAATCGTTCATTCTGTCCTTTGGCATTTCAGCTGCCACCTTTGCTAAGGGTCCACTGAGCTGTGACCTCAGCTCTACCATGTACTGGTCTTCAGGGATGCTGTACCCAAGACTGGCTCGTTCAAAATTTTCTAAGAAGGCCTCAGGGTCATCACCTGCCTTGTAGGTGGGAAATTTCTTGTGCTATGGAACCAGAATTGACGAAGGGTTGTTAGGATTGGCTGAGTTCTGTTGCTTAGCCTTTTCTAATTCCAGGGCCTGCCGGTAGGTCTCCCTCTGGAGTTCCAGCTGTCTTTGGTGGTCTGCATCTTTGGCTGCTTGCTCTCTTTTGTAGGCTGCCTCTCTGTCTTCTTGTTCTCTTTTGTAGGCTGCCTCTCTTTCTCTTTCTCTCAGCTCCATCTCTTGTAGTTTTTTTTCATATCTCATCTGTAGTCTGCCTCTTTGATTTGTCCCTCTGCATCCAGTTTTGCCTTGGAAGTCATGGTTCCTGTTTTCTTGTGTTGGGGTGCCCTCTGGTGTTTATTGTTTGAACTGCTGGCTCTCTGTTGTCTCCTGGGGTTTGCCCCAGGAGACAACAGAGAGCCAGCAGTTCAAACAATACTGTCATAACTTTCCTACTCAGATCTGAACCTTAGAGTTCAGAACATGAGAAGCTACCATGAAACCTCCAAACTTAATTACCAGCTTGGATCTGATATCGCTGCCACCAGCCAGAAAATTCCAGTGTCTGGCTCACTCTGGTCTCCCCAAAACCTTCCCTGGGGGACCCCAAGACTCAGATGCCCTGAGTCTCACCACAAAGGGAAATAACCCACTTCCCTTCCCCCTCTTTACCTCCTCCCAGATTTCCCCGCCTTGGGTACTCTAGGATATTCCCTGTTTCAAGTCCTTGAAACACAATTACCGAGAGATCAGATCTCTCTCTCCCCTCACCCAGAGAGTATGCAAAGTCAGGCTTAGTAAATCTAACACAGCCTTATCCAAAAAGAATACAATTTAAAACATTCCAGAAACTACACACATGTAAATACAAAAAAACAATATAAACCTATTGTCTTACTATCCTTGTACTTACAACTTGGAAACAGAAAATTAGAAAGCCTGGAGATAGAGAGATCACTCTCAGAGCCGAGAGGGTCACCGAACCAAGACAAAGAACACCCACCACAAAAACTTCCCTCCTTTGACATTTGAAAAATCTTGTTTTCTGATTGGTCCTCTGGTCAGGTGTTTGGTTCCCTTTGTTAACCCTTTACAGGTAAAAGAACTTTAACCCTTAGCTATCTGTTTATGACAACCCCAAAGCCCACACCCCAGCTGGAGCCCTCACCCCTTCCCACACCCCAGCCTTCAATTTCATGAGCATTCATGACCCACCATACAATTTCTATACCCAGACATGGCCCTCAGGACAAAATGTTTGCCCATCCCTGTTTTATTGGATCAACTTCTGTTGGTGAAAGAGACAAGCTTTTGAGCTTACAAAGAGCTTTTCTTCAGATCAGTGTAAGATAATCTAAATTACTGCAGATGCATGTAAGTTACACAAACTCAGACATCCCATCTGAAGGATTCCTTCTAAAGGCTCCTAAGTTTCTTTTGAAATGGGAATTAGGCTGCTACATCACAGACAGAGGGGTGGATCCTGAATCGATCTGGCGAAACTGGTTGGGATTTATTTGTTTTAAATTTGAATTTTGAGTCATTTTTAGTTTTCAATTACCCAGGAATGGTCAGCGATCACATGGGTGCCAAAAGCTTCAGTGGTGCAATAAGATTGCCAGAGATGGACATACACAGAACATTCAACCAGATCCTCTTAAGGATGTAGCAAGAGATCAATACTTGATCTGAAAGGAGGCTATGTCCCTTTGAGATTTGCCATGATGATGATAATAAGAACATAAGAACAGCCACAGTGGGTCAGACCAATGGTTCATCTAGCCCAATATCCAGTTTTCTGACAATGGCCAGAGCCAGATGCTTCAGAGGGAATTCTGAGTGATCCAGCCCCTGTCATGTAGTCCGAGCTTCTGTCTAGTTGAAGGTTTAGGAACACCTAAAGCATGGGATTGTGCCTCTAACCATCTTGGCTAATAGCCATTGATGGACCTATCCTGCATGAAAATATCCAATTATTTTTGTAACCTAGCTGTACTTTGGCCTTCAGAACATCCCATGGCAACAAGTTCTACAGGTTGACTGTGCCTTGTGCAAAGAAGAACTTTTGTTTGCTTTAAACCTGCTGCCTATTCATTTAATCAGGTGACCCCTAGTTCTTGTGTTATGTGAAGAGGTAAATAACACTTCACTATTCACTTTCTCTACACCAGTCATGATTTATAGACCACTATCATATCCCTCCTTAATCATCTCTCTTCTAAGCTGAACTGTCCCAGTCTTTTTAATCTCTCCTCATATGGAAGCTGTTCCATATTCCTAAAAAATTTTCTTACCCTTCTCTGCACCTTTTCCAATTCTACTGTATATTTTTGAGGTGGGGTGATCAGAGTTGTTTGCACTATTGAATGTACTATGGATATATATAGTGACATTTTGATATTTTCTGTTTTACTATCTATCCCTTTCCTAATGGTTCCTGACATTTTGTTAGCTTTTTTTAATTGCCACTACACGTTGCGCACATGTTTTCAGAGCACTATTCAGGATGACTCCAAGATCTCTTTCTTGAGTGGTAACATTTAATTTAGATCCCAGCACTTTGTATGTATAGTTGGGATTATGTTTTCCAATGTACATTACTTTGCATTTATCAACATTGAATTTCATCTGTCATTTTGTTGCCCAGTCAGTTTAGTGAAATCCCTTTGTAAGTCATTGCACTCAGCTTTGGACTTAACCGATTAATTTTGAATCATCTGCAAATTTTGCCACATTCATTTATGAATATGTTGAACTGCACAGGTCCCTATACAGGTCTTTAAGGGACCCTGCTATTTACCTCTCTCCACCGAAACCTTTTATTCACTTTGTAAATTAAAGTTCACACATTGTGCATGTAATCTGGATAGATGGGGCAGGCACATCCAGGCCTGACTGATGAGGCTGGACATATAAAATTTCCACCACAATCTACAATTACCTGTCAGATTGTTACCTACAATGGTGACTGTTTCATGGGCGGTGGTTTACGGACAAAATATTCTCCTTCAGCAGCTGTACTTCATACCCTACAGATTTGTACTCCCCTCCCAAATCATGCAACTGCCATATGTTTAAATAAACATTAAATTAATAAACAAAAAATTCATTGGGAAGCCATTAGGGTTGCTATACATATAAAAGATACATGACACAAACCTACATAAAAAAGGAAATGAAAAGTTAAGACACACAATAACATGTATCCTCTTCTCCTTCACCCACAGGCACATGCCTTAATACTACTACCACTACCACACATCACAGAATACACACTACAACCTTAACTCTGCCCCCTAGAGACCCTAAACTTCTATCACACTCTTTAATTGCCCTTCTACACACAACCCTTTACCAAACTACCTTCTCCCAACAAAAACTACTCTCCAAACATCCAGTGATGGGAGGAAAACTATCTGCTAAAGGAGTGTGCAGAGAGGGAGAAGCGGGGTCTGAATGAAGTGACAGCACCTGCACTCTGGAGCATTGTAGTTGTGGCAATGGTAGGGTATGTCCTTACTATTATTAATTATCATCATCATTATATTAACAAGGATGAATTTTAAAACCTGAATTTATGTTGTAAGGCGTGGTGCCCAACTGTACTGATTTATTGATATGGATGTCTGGGATATACATCTTTTTATTTAGTATTCCAATCTACCCAGATTTACTTTGAATGCTGTACAAATAACAATGTATGAATAACAGTAATGTTAGCAAATTAAAATATTTTTTAAAATTTCCTGCTGACTATTTTTGTATAAGACTAGAATTTTCTTCTCAAGACTCACATGGTACAAGCAATAATTTTTTTCTACAAGCTTGTCTCCCTGACTGCTTTATTTTGAACAACAATCCCTCTTTCTATATAAATAGTATGGCATAGATTGTGACTGGCCTTTCCATAAATGCATGGCTGTGTTTGAGCAAGGAGTTTTCCTTCCTCCCTCCCTTCTGAGCCCTGTAAAAGGGTCAGGGAAAGTTGCAGTTCATCTGTTTAAGGAAGAACAGGGACAGCTCCCTTCAGGCAATATTGGGTATGCACACATCACCTCAGAGAAGGTTGGGAGAAGTCAGGGCAATGGCTCCATCCCTTATCCACACTGACCCTGCTTTCCTGGATGCTCAGAAAGGGACAGTACTTCCCTGAGGAACAATCATTGACCAAGTCCCCGCAGAACCATGAGGCAAAGCACCACCCCTGTTCATGTCTGTGCCTACCTAGCACAATCCATATAAATATAACTAAAATGTCATCACATTTACAATCAAACAAATGTAAAATATTTTAGTCTGTGTACATGTACACCATCCATCACTCACAACATGTAAAAGTAGATTGGAAAAAACTACAGAGTGCACTGCAGAGAACCATGTTCTACTGACAATGAGACGTACTGAAAGACCTAATAGATCTTTCCATCTGCAAACACTATGACTCTATGATTTGCATAGAAATAACAAAGTTCCATACATTTGTCAATGTTTGGGGAAGTCCATGATAATTGTGTCAGGCCTGGAGTGAGGGCTTCCTCAATTTGCTCCATAAAAGGTTTCATCAGTGGTTCCAGAATAGCAGGAATTCCATTTACAAACTTCTTGTAATCAATCAAAAGATCCTGAAGTCTGCAAGATACAATCGTATTTTTTCAAGGCTAGCAATCATTTTTGTATTTCTTTCCATTTATTTAAAATGCACTTAAGTCTGGGCACATCTGCAATATTAATTAATATCCAACATCCAAAACTAGAAACTCTCCCTAACTTACTCAAACTAAGACTCTCAATAATAACAACAAAACAAAAATCCTTACAGACACTTTACACATCATCAGGGAGAAGGAAATGGCACGTCTTTAAAAAAAATCCTATGTAATTTACCTTTATTACTAGTGTGACAGATTGAGGGGGTGGGAACTCCATCTTGTTTTGTGAATGGCATTTTGACTGTAACTTTCATTCTGGGGTCTGACCCTCATAGGCGCTGACCCCATGGGTGCTCCAGGGCTTGAGCACCCGTGGAAAAAAACTAGTGGGTACTTAGCACCCACCGGCGGCCAGCTCCCGCTCTTCCTTCCCAGTACCTCCCATCCGCCACCCAGCTCTGCCAATCAACTCTTCTCCCTCCCTCACTCCCAGCACCTCTCAACCACCGTGATCAGCTGTTTCGCAGCGTGCAGGAGATGCTGGGGGAAGGGAGAGGAGTGGGGAGAGGGCACACTTAGCAGAGGCGGCTGAACTGGGTGGGAAGAGATGGGGCAGAAAGAGGTGGGCAGGTGTGGGGCGGGGCCTGGGGCAGAGTGGGGGTTTGAGCACCCCCGGGGCCCGGAGGAAGCCGGCACCTGTGGTGACCCTCATGTGGTATTGCAACCTCCTTTGTGAAAAAGGCATCCATTTTGGAGTGAGGGCTTGATACCAAGTGGAATGTCTAACTAGTCTGAGAAACCAGCACAAAGCAATCTAGGGCCATCAGCATGGAATGAGTCTTCCCTAGTAGAACTAGGGGTTTTCTATCCATAGGGCCTTTGACTTCGATTCTCTACACAGAAGCCAATGGAGGTGGGGCTGGAGCCAGGAACTTCTCCAGTGAAAGTACAAAGGTAACCAAGAGGGACAGAGGTTTACATGGTGGCTGCTTCTCAGAGCAAGAGGCTAGAACTCCATAACACAAGGGGGAAAAAAAGGCTAAGAGGGGCAGCCTAAGGATGCTGACCCAACCCAGGACTCCTAGGGGAGTGAGATCAGACTTGGGGAGCTGCGTTCAGGATTTTATAGTTTTTCAAAGATGTGTAACTAGGAAAAGTGACTAGTCACTACTCAAAGGCAGGGAGCTTAGAAGCAAATGGGCTACAGCAGTTCGATCCACTCATAACAGATAGTATCAGTCCCAAGGGGGAAACTGGGCTAGACTGTGCTAACAAGTAACTGGCATAACATAACCTATGGGCAGGACACTGAATAATATGCACAGGGGGCCATTCAAACGGCTACAAAATAACCCTATTTCTTAAACTGCCACATAATTGTTCTCCAGAATCTTAGCCTTTACGGATGTAAAGAAAACTTTAAAAATGAAAATAATGTTCAGGTTTAGCACTGATACATGAGCATCTTCTTGAGTTTGCTGACAACCTGAAACAATCCTGGCCCAACAAGAGCTTTGCCATTGACTTCAGTGGAGCCAGGTTTTCACACACTAGATTGCCCCTATATTAATCTCTATGTGTGTTAATTCCATGGACTAATGAGGACAATTTAAATGGGAGCACTGTTACTTATTTAACTACTGATTGCTTCAGCAAAAACATCCAGCTGTGGTGCTTATCCATCATTGACGGATGAAGCACCAGATACTGGGGCAAGATAACTAGCTGCTGTCAAAGAATAGGGAATTCAAATCTCCTTCACACAAATGTAAAGATGCCTCTGTTCAAGCCCAAAAGAGGAAGGGTAGGAACAGATGCATCCCCTCTCCAACGGAAAAGTTTCCACAGCCTCTTGAGTGCGAAAAAGAAAAAAGTGTCTGTTATACCTTCTTGGATATCAAAAGGGGAGGTTACTGACCTGTAACTGCAGGTTCTTCGAGCTATGTGGTCCCTGTCTGTATTCCACAGTGGGCTACACATGCGCGCCATGCGCCCAGAGCCGGAGAATTTGAAAATAGAGTCCGTTGGTCCATGCATGTGCCCTGCTTCACCTCATGCCTCCATCTGATGGGATAAAGGATGGGGCAGACTGACTGCCTCTCCAGTTCCTTCTCTACTATGAGTCAAATAAGATCTGAAGCGGAGGGGAAGGAGGGTGGGTAGTGGAATGAGATAGGAGAGACACATCTCGAAGAATCTCCACTTCTTCGAGTGATGGTCCCTATTGTATTCCACTGAGAATGACTGATAAACAGTACCTAAGTAGGAGGGGATGTGAGGACGTAGATGGCAAAGCTGAGCAGAGTACCGCTGTCCCAAAAGGAGACATCAGCAGAGGAGTCCTGCACCAGAGCATAAATGTCTAGCAAACATGTGAATGGAACCCCACATGGCTGCTTTACAGATGTCAAGGAGGGGCACTTTCTGAAATGATGCCATAATTGTTGCTTGTGGTGTGGTGGAATAGCTTCTTACTCCAAAGGGGTTGGAGCAGAGGAAGATTCAATAGCGGATAAAGTATAATGCAGCCAGAGATCCATCTGGAGATCCTCTGAGTGGAGAAGTTGTGACCCATAATTCTTTCTGCTATGGCAACAAATAGTCTCAAGGATTTCCTGACTGGCTTTGTTCTATGTGGGTAAAAGGCCAGGCCTGTCAAACACCAAGTCTTCATTCCTTTGCAGAAGAGTGCGATTTTGGGAAGAACACAAGTAAGTGAATTGATTGGTTAAGGTGAAATTCTGAGACTACTTTAGGAGTGAATTTGGGGTACAGATGCACAGAAACCTTATCCTTATCAACATAGTACAAAAAGGATCTGCCATCATCACTGCAAGCTCGACAATCCTTCCAGCTGAGGTGACAGCTACAAGAAAAGCAATCGTCATGGAAAAGAGAGCATGAAGCAAGAAGCTAAAGGTTCTAAAGGGGGCCTATGAGTACTGAGAGAACAAGGTTTATGTCCCACTGGGGGGGCAGTCTTCTGAATAGATAGGAAAGTTCGGATTAGGCCTTTCCAGAATCTATTGGTCAGTGGATGTGCAAAGACCAGGCAGCCATGAGAAGGTGGATGGTATGCACTGATTGCTGCCAAGTGGTCTTGCAAGGAGCTGATGGACAAGCCTGATGTCTTCAAAGACAGGATATAGTCTAAGATGAGAGGAATAGCTGCAGTTTCTGGGAGAATGCCTCTTTGATGTACCCAAGAAGAAAAGTGCTTCCATTTAGCTAGGTAACATCTTCTAGTAGAGTCCTTTCTACTGTTAAGGACGTCTCGCACAGCTGTGGAGCATGACTGTTTCAAGAATGACGACACATATCAAGCCCTAAGATATAGTGGACACAGATCGGGGTGCTTGATCTTGCCGTTCCACTAGGTCAGGAGTTCAGGAAACATTGGGAAGAGGACTGGTGTTCAGGATGACATGCATAGGAGGTTGGGAAACAAAAACTGTCTGGGCTAGAGGGGGGCGATCAGGATGAGCTGTGCTCTGTCCTGCTGGATTTTGCATAGGAGTGGTAGCAAAGGGAAGGCAGAGCTGAACTGGTCCAACCAAGAAAGAAGTAGAGTGGAGGGCAGCTCTGGAGTAATTCAGGGTCTGGAGGGACTCATCAGTCTTTTGGTTGAAAAGCTGCGATTCATTGAAGGGGAGGTCTTCAGTGACATTCTGGGCCTCTCTAGGGAACTCTTACACATGGAGCCATGACTTCCTGTGCATGACAATGGCAGTAGCTATAGTTCTGGAGGAAATATCCGCGGCATCAGCTGAAGATTGGAGCTTGTCTATCACTTTGCCTTCATCTATCAGAGCTGGGAAATGAGCTCTGTCCTGCTGCGAAGGGCTGTCAATAAATTCCACAAACTTGGTGTAGTTGAGGAAACCGTATTTAGCCAGTAATGCCTCGTAATTGACTATCCTGAACTGGAGGCTGGATGCTGAGAAGACCTTTCTCCCCAAGATATCTAAATGTTTACCCTCTTTATCAGGAGTAGAAGACCAGGCCCTTTCAGAAACGGCTTGGACTACCACCGAGTTGGGAATGGGGTGAGAAAACAAAAATTTCACTCCTTTGCTTGCCACATAGTAATGCTTCTCTGTCCTTTTCAGGGAGTGCAGGTGGCAGGGGTGTGCCAGACTGTCCCAGTTGGCTCCAGTATGGCTTCATTAATGGGAAGAACTATTCTGTTGGGTCCAGATGTATAGAGAATGTCTCTGAGTTTTTGCTGGGAATCCTAGACTTCTTCAAGACGAATCTGAGGTTCTACAGCAACTCTGCGAAGAAGGTCCTTTGACTATCTGAAGTCACTGGCGGGTGAGGAGAGAGATGTAGGAGTCACTGCTTTGTCTGGAGACAAAGACAACAGTCTTACTGGTTCCAGCAGAACCGCAGTTTCTGGTGTGCAATGTTCCTTCTCCTCTTCTGTCATATCCGGGTGCATATCCGAGTGTTCCTTTAGAGAGGAGGCAAGTGGTAGTGACTCCCTAGTAAATCGGGTCGACTCTGTAGGGGAGAACTGGTCCCAAGATCCTCAATATGGCCAGTAGGAAAGGTCAATAGGTGGTCGCAGGGGCTCCCATAGCATGGGGTACATCAACAGCTCCGAGTTGGATGAGGCAGAGGTTGGCCCCAAACCAGTGCAGATCTTTTGGGTGGCAGAGGATACATAGGATAGGGGGAAAAGGTTCATCAAGTGGTTCAGAATCTCTCGATTAAGAGGTTGATTCTGGTTCCAGTGGCAGTACTGTTGGAGCTGTCAGAGGGAAGATATTCCCTGGATGGATGGGTCAAACTCCTTCCAGCTGTCAACTCCCTCAGTGGTGTTATTATCTCTCTGGAGATGGAGGGGCCCCAATGAGGAAGGGAATTCCGGATCCAGGACAGCAAAAATGTCCTGCAGAGCAGTAATGGATTCTGTTCTCTCTGGTGTGAGAGGGGTTCTACTTGTTCGAGCCACTGGAGGTGGCAAAGAAGACAGTGCCCAAAGTTGGCGATGATCGGACTTTGTCAGTACTGATGAATTCTGGGGTTTTGGAGGTGCCAAGGATAACGGTACCAACTGATCACGGTCTGGTACCAATGTAGCCCAATACTTATGAATTTTCTTGTCATGCCTCTTGGACTTTGGATGTACTAAGTCCTCATGGGCTGAGCTGATGGGCTTACTTAGAGCCAAATCCGAGTTATTTGAAGTGGATTTAGAGGAAGACTTAGTCTCATGCTTATAAGCATGCTTCCTGGATTCCCGACAAGATCCCACCAGAGGGCCTGGAGGCGGGGGGGGGGGGGTAGATTGGCATATTGATTGGCACCTAGCTGCCATGTCAGCTTCCCTGAGGCCATACAGGCAGCATTGGTGGTCATCACTATTCGAGAAGGAATGCGGGCAGGAAGAGCAGAGTTTGAGGCCCAGAATCCTGAGTGTAGTCCAGGACCCAAACAGAGTCCAAAACACTAAACTGCAAAAATTGTTAAAACTATTTATAAAACTAGATCTAATTCTTATTTTGTAGGATGAAGCTGAAGCTACGGACACAGGAGGTTCCAACCTAAACCATACAGCAGTAAGAAGGAATTGGAAAGGAAGTCAGTCCGTCCCATCGTTTACCCCTTGAACGGAGGCATGAAGTGAACCAAGGCACATGTAGGGACACTATTTTCAGATTGTCCAGCCCTGGGTGCATGGTGCACATGCATAACCCATAGTGGAACACAACAGGGACCATCACTCAAAGAAGAACCCCAATTTCCCCTTCCCAGCTGCCAAATTCTCCAGCTTTTCCCCTGACAACTTCTATAGGGCAGTTAGGGTTAATAGCTGAAAATCTGGGGACAGCATAAAATAAATTGATATTTCACCAAAATAAAGAAATAAGTAACACAAGGAATAGTATATTGACAGTACTTTGTACTGCACCTGGATTGTATCAGGGACAATTAGTAAGGAGAGGAATTGAAGTGCAGTGCTCCATAATTCTAGCATAAATGCAGCATAGTTTTGACCTAATGTGCCACACAAGACATGGAGATTTGCAAATGAGTGAATGTCCTTGCCTTTGGAATGATTGCAAGAGTTCAAAGAGACTCTAAGGAAAAGGCATAAGAAAAGAATATTGATGATTTCTAATGATCAGGTATTTATGGAGCTGGAAACCATGGACCGCTATATTGTGGACAATATTATTAAAAAAGGGTGGGCAAATGCACTTAGATTTCATTGGACTCTACTAACATCTGTCACAAGGAAAAGTAGTTATAATGACCAAAAAAGCACGTAGAAATGAGAACCAAAAGAAAATTTCCAGATAAAGATGAAATCAAGTTAAGTGTTCACTAACTTCATTTGCTGTTTTTTAATCTGTTCTTCTTCTGCACATATGCCAAGGGCAATATCTGGAACTTCAAAATTCATTTTTTTCAGGTATTTTGCTTCACACAGTACTTCGAGGACCATAGGATCCAAATTCACAAATAATTCCTTTACACACCAGAACAAGAGGGGGTGAAAAAACAACAGTGAACATAAAGTGGCAGTTTGGTGGTCACATAGGCAGTGTGATTTTTCTGAAAAATGTATAAAGTATAGTACAGATGACTAACCAAGTTTTTGAAAATGGGTGCCTACATTTAGACTCCTGAACCCAAAACTCGGGCACCTCTGTACATAACTAGATTTTCCAAGTGCTCAGCAACCAGCAACTCCCACTGACTTCATTATGCTGTGAATCTTTCACTGTATCCTCATCATTTGAATAAAAATATTGGGTAGAACAGTCTTCTTTCCCCATACACTGTGGCTAGAAAACCCCAAACTTGCTAAGCTAGAAAATTATTCCTGCCAATATGAAAATAAAAATGTATATGGTCAGTAGTTTTCTAACTACACAAGAACAATTGCTTATCATCAGAAACTAACAAAAAAGTCAGTCAAAGCAAAAAAGCAAAAAAAAAAAAAAGAAAAAGAAAAGGACAGTCCAAAAAACAAACAGGATATTAGGAATCATTAAAAAAGGGATAGAGAATAAGACGGAGAATATCTTATTGCCCTTATATAAATTGATGGTACACCCACATCTTGAATACTGCATACAGATGTGGTCTCCTCATCTCAAAAAAGATATACTGGCACTCGAAAAGGTTCAGGAAAGGGCAACTAGAATGATTAGGCTGTTGGAACAGGTCCCATATGAGGAGAGATTAAAGAAGCTAGGACTTTTCAGCTTGGAAAAGAGGAGACTGAGGGGGGATATGATAGAGGTATATAAAATCATGAGTGGTGTGGAGAAAGTAGATAAGAAAAAGTTATTTACTTGTTTCCATAATACAAGAACCAGGGGCTACCAAATTAAATTAATGGACAGCAGGTTTAAAACAAATAAAAGGAAATTCTTCTTCACACAGCACACAGTCAACCTGTGGAACTCCTTGCCTGAGGAGGTTGTGAAGGCTAGGACTATAACAGGGTTTAAAAGAGAACTAGATAAATTCATGGAGGTTAAGTCCACTAATGGCTATTAGCCAGGATGGGTAAGGAATGGTGTCCCGAGACTCTGCTTGTCAGAGGGTGGAGATGGATGGCAGGAGAGAGATCACTTGATCATTACCTGTTAGATTCACTCCCTCTGGGGCACCTGGCATTGGCCACTGTCGGTAGACATGATACTGGGCTGGATGGACCTTTGGTCTGACCCAGTACGGCCGTTCTTATGTTCTTAAAAGAAGTCATATTTTAGAAACAAAGCAGCCTTTGAGCTATCTGGGCACAAAAAATTCAAAAAAGACGGTTACTCACCTTTGTAACTGTTGTTCTTCGAGATGCGTCGCTCATATCCATTCCAGGTAGGTGTACGCGCCGCGCGTACATGTCTGCCGGAAACTTTTTACCCTAGCAACTCCAGTGGGCCGGCAGGTCGCCCCCTAGAGTGGCGCCAGTATGGCACCAGATATATACCCCTGCCGACCGGCCCGCTCCTCAGTTCCTTCTTGCCGGCTACTCCGACAGTGGGGAAGGAGGGCGGGTGTGGAATGGATATGAGCAACACATCTCGAAGAACAACAGTTACAAAGGTGAGTAACCATCTTTTCTTCTTCGAGTGATTGCTCATATCCATTCCAGGTAGGTGATTCCCAAGCCTTACCTAGGCAGTGGGGTCGGAGTGAGAGGTCGCGGCCTGGAGTACTGCAGAGCCAAAGGCTGCATCATCTCTGGACTGCTGAACCAGGGCGTAATGGGAAGCGAATGTGTGGACCGATGACCAGGTCGCTGCCCTACAAATCTCTTGGATTGGCAAGCGGCCAAGGAAAGCCAGCGATGATGCCTGTGCTCTGGTGGAGTGAGCAGTCACACGGCCCGTCGGAACGTGGGCCAGGTCGTAGCAGGTCCTGATGCAGGAGGTAACCCAGGAAGATAACCTCTGGGAGGAAATCGGCAGCCCCTTGACCCGGTACGCTACTGCCACAAATAACTGGGGGGACTTGCGGAAGGGTTTGGTCCTGTCCACATAAAATGCTAGCGCCCGACGGACATCTAGCGAGTGGAGCTGTTGCTCCCTGCGGGACGAATGGGGCTTTGGGAAAAAGACTGGGAGGAAAATCTCTTGGTTAACATGGAAAGCTGAGACCACCTTGGGAAGAAAGGCAGGGTGAGGCCTCAGCTGTACCTTGTCTTTATGGAAGATGGTATACGGTGGGTCCACTGTGAGGGCCCTCAGCTCTGACACTCGTCTAGCTGAGGTAATGGCCACTAGGAAGGCGGTCTTCCAGGAGAGGTAGAGCAGGGAGCAAGTAGCTAATGGCTCGAATGGAGGGCCCATGAGCCGAGTTAGGACCAGGTTGAGGTCCCATGAAGGGGCCGGAGGGCAGATTTGTGGATAGAGCCGCTCCATTCCCTTCAGGAATCTCGCCACCATAGGGTGGGAGAAGACAGAACATCCGTCCATTCCAGGATGAAACGCGGAGATGGCCACTAGGTGGACCCGGAGGGACGACAACGCCAGACCCTGGGTCTTGAGGGACCAGACGTAGTCTAAAATAGTGGTGACGGGAGTCTCCATAGGGCGAAGAGCTTTCTCTGAACACCAGCAGGAGAAACGCTTCCACTTAGCTGAGTAAGTCGCCCTGGTGGAAGGCTTTCTACTGCCCATGAGAACCTCCCGAACCGGGGTAGAACAGCGCAACTCGGAGCCTGTCAACCACGCAGGAGCCATGCCGTAAGGTGTAGAGACGGAAGGTCCGGGTGACAGAGCCTGCCGTGGTCCTGGGTGATCAGGTCCCGATGTAGGGGCAGGGTAACTGGGTTGGCTACTGAGAGGTCCAGCAACATGCCATGCATTTTGTAAACACCCTCGGGGCCGTAGAGAGGCCAAACGGAAGGACCGCAAATTGATAATGTTGGCGGTCGACCACAAAGCGGAGGAAACACCTGTGTTGGGGGGCAATGGAGATGTGAAAGTAAGCGTCCTGCATGTCGAGGGCGGCGTACCAGTCTCCAGGATCCAGGGATGGGATGATGGTTCCAAGGGATACCATGCGGAACTTCAACTTCACGATATACTTGTTGAGTTCCCGCAGGTCGAGGATGGGCCTGAGGTCGCCCTTGGATTTGGGGATTAGAAAGTAACGGGAATAAAACCCCTTGCCCTTCTCGTTTTCCGGAACCGCCTCTATGGCTCCCTTGACAAGGAGCGCGTGCACCTCCTGACGAAGGAATTGCTCGTGAGAGGGGTCCCTGAAGAGGGACAGGGATGGTCGGGGGGGGGGGGCGAAGAAAACTGCAGGAGATAACCGGCCTGCACCATACGCAAGACCCAACGGTCCAACTTTATTCGGGTCCACGCCGGGAGGAAAAAAGAAAGGCGGTTGGAAAACTGCGGGGAGGGATCCGGAGGGGAAACTGGTACTGCGCCCTTAGGCGCACCTTCAAAATGAAGGCTTAGGCCCTGGAGGGGCCTTGGCGGAGCCTTGGTTCTGCCCCGTTTGGTCACCGGACTGCCTGCGGCGGTTGTTCCTGCGCGGCGCCTAGAGAGGTCCTGCCGCGGGCGGAACTGAGGGTACGGCCGCCGCTGCTGCTGCTGGTTCTGCTGCCGGAATGGCCTGCACTGTGTCGCAGGCGTATGCATTCCCAGCGACCGTATTATGACCCTGTTGTCCTTGAGGTCTTTTAGTCTAGGGTCTGTTTTGTCAGAAAACAGGCCCTGGCCTTCAAAGGGGAGGTCCTGAATTGTATGTTGGAGCTCTGGTGGAAGGCCAGAGACCTGCAGCCAAGAAATTCGGCGCATCGTGAGCCCCGAGGCCAGGGTCCGAGCGGCCGAGTCGGCAGCATCAAGGGAGGCCTGTAGCGATGTTCTTGCTACTTTCTTGCCCTCGTCCAGGATGGTGGAAAACTCCTGGCGGGCGTCCTGAGGCAAGAGCTCCGCGAACTTCCCCGCCGCTACCCACGAGTTGAAGGAGTAGCGACTGAGGAGGGCCTGCTAGTTTGAGACCCGGAGCTGTAGCGCCCCCGCTGAATAGACCTTGCGGCCCAGGAGGTCCATTCATCTCGCCTCCTTCGACTTGGGCGCTGGGGCCTCTTGCCCATGGCGCTCCCTGTCGTTCACCGACTGGACCACCAACGAGCAGGGTGTCGGGTGAACGTATAGGTATTCATAGCCCTTCGAGGGGGCCATGTACTTTCGTTCCACCCCTCGAGCGGTCGGAGGGATGGAGGCCAGTGACTGTCAGATGTTTGTGGCGTTGGCCTGGATTGTCTTTATAAAGGGCAGGGCCACTCTGGTGGGCGCATCGGCGGAAAGGATGCTCACCACCGGGTCCTCAATTTCAGACACCTCCTCCGCTTGCAAGTCCAGGTTTTGTGCCACCCGGCGGAGGAGGTCTTGGTGTGCCCTAAGATCCAGCGGGGGAGGACTGGAGGACGAGGTACCCGCCACTGCCTCATCCGGAGAAGAGGACGAGGAAACCCCCGGCAACAAAGTGTCCACGGGGGGTTCCATGTGGGGCTGCACCTCGGTCTCTGGAGCGAGCTCTGGGTCCCGGTGACTGGACCTGCCGTCTGCTTCCGGGGAGTGAGGGGGTCTAGATACCGTCGCCTCCGGTGGTCTGCGTTCCCCCGTAGGGTGGGGGGTAATGTGTTGCGGACCCTGGGCTTGGGAATACGCCCATGGGGTCCAAAACCCCCACTGTTGAGGCCCTCTCTCTTGGGGTGGAGGGTCCTGGAACAGGGCCGAGTGTCTGTCCTGGCCCATGGCATAGGCGCTGTCAGTCTGGGAAGAGACCGATGGCTCCCTAGAAGGCCACGGAGGCGCTGAGCCTGATTGGTATGCGACTCTGTGCGCCGAGACCGACGCTCCCCTCGGTGCCGAGGCTCGGTGCCGCGACCCACATCGGTGCCGGGATCGGGAACGGCGTGATGACCGGTGCCGGGATCCGGATCGGGATCGGGAGCGATGTCGGTGCCGGGAGCGGGACCGTGACCTTCCATGAGCGCGGTGCCGGGACGGCAGTGGAGACCGGGACCTGCCACCGGCGCGGTGCCGGGAGGTCGACCGGGATCGGGACCTACCACCGGTTCGGTGCCGGGAGGTCGACCAAGGAGCCGAAGGCCGAGGTGAACGGCTCCTGGAGTCTCGGTGCCGGCGGTGAGACGAGCCCGACCGGGACCGTGCAGATGGCGATCGGTGCCGCGAGTACGACCGGTACCGCCTGGGAGAATGGTGCCGGGACTCCAAGCGGCGCCCCGAGCGCGAGCGTTCATGCCTCCGGGGTGATCGGTGCCGGGACTCGGGAGACAGCGCTCGAAGCATCGGTTTACCCCTGGAGGTTACCCATCCCGGGGATGCCGGCTGAGGCTGCGATGACTCCGTCATTGCGATCAAGTCCCGAGCTGAGGCAAAGGTCTCCGGTGTAGACGGTACCCGTAGCTCGACCCCTGATCTTAAGGGGGAGCTAGGAGGGGCTGGACTCGACGGACCTTCAGGGCCCGGAGTCGACAGCAGCCCTGCAGGCGGTGCCGCGGCCAGGGTAGGTGCCAGGCGCTCCACTCGGGCCTGCCTGGATGGTGTTGCAGACGCCGAGGGACGTGAGTCTGCTCCCGGTGCCGGAGATTGTCGGTGCCGGGGAGTCTTGCCGGTGCCGGCGCAGTCCGGTGCCGGAGTAGAACTGGCTGACTGCGCCGCCGGTGCCGGAGACAGAGCCGCTTCCATAAGGAGAGCGCAGAGTCTTTGGTCTCTCTCCTTCTTCGTGCGAGGCTTAAAAGCCTTGCAAATGCGGCACTTCTCGCTGATGTGCGATTCCCCCAGGCACTTAAGGCACGCATCGTGGGGATCGCTCGTAGGCATCGGCTTCTTGCATGCTGAGCACTGCTTGAAGACCGGCGAGCCAGGCATGGGCCCGGTGCCGGGTGCCGGGGAGGGCAACGGCCCACCCGCAACCGATGTTAGACAACTATATACAATATTCTAACTAACTACTATGCTAACAGTCTATCTACTACTTAACTATGAACTATTTACAACTAAAAACGATGAACAAGTACAGGAGAGCTAGGGACGTGGAGGTCAGCAAGCCGCACTCCACAGTTCCAGCAACCGACATGGCGGTAAGAAGGAACTGAGAAGCGGGCGGGCCGGCAGGGGTATATATCTGGTGCCATACTGGCGCCACTCTAGGGGGCGACCTGCCGGCCCACTGGAGTTGCTAGGGTAAAAAGTTTCCGGCAGACGTGCACGCGCGGTGCGTACACCTACCTGGAATGGATATGAGCAATCACTCGAAGAAGAATAATTAATTTTTATGTCAATAACTCAAGAATAACCACAATAAAGGCCTGATCTTCCACATGGAGGGGAGGAGGGTGTTGTTACATTTGGGCATAATAAAATTTGGATGTGGTTTTACCTTTTTTTTCTTTTCTTAAAAACTAGGATATTACATTTTAAAAATGACATTAACAAAATGTTATTATGGTTGGAAAATCAGGCATTCAAGTTACAATTAATGTTGCCCATTCTCTCTCTTCCTCTGCCACAGAATTCCTACGTGATGTGGGCAAGTCCCTTAAATTAAATTTTGGCCAGTGGCCATTCATTGCGTGTTCATCTCTGGGTGCCTGTAGAGAGGCCTTACTGGGAAACTGGGAGGTAGGCAGGCACTAGACTGCTCACGTCTAAAGGCCCCTCCCCCAGCCTTGTAGGAGGGACCGCTGGACCCAGGAACCAATGGAATGTGGGGGAAAACTAAGGAATAACAGGGTTAGGAGTGATGGTCACAGGTTCAAAACTAGGGATCCAAAAGGGGACACCGAGCAGAGAACACGGACAGCACCCACTGCTCTTCAAAGCTGTCTAGGAAGCCAGCGGACGCTGCCCAAAGGAACTCTGCCTGGATGCGTGAGACCAGGGAGGTGTGGAAATAGGCTCCACAGTCGCAGAGCACCCCCTTGTCTAGCATCCTCCTCTTGGTGTTGAAGATGGCCACTTTGGCCAGGGCCAGGAAGAGGCTGATAAGGAGGTCTCGTGAGTTTGTGGGGCCACAGACAGAGTGTGAGAGTATAAACAGGTGTGGGGAAAACTGCAGCCAGAACCTCAGTGCAACCAGAAGGTTCTGGAGGAGCCGGAATAGGGGCAGGAACCTGGCGCATTCAAGATAAGTGTGCGCCAGGTTCTCCCTCACACCGCAAAAGAGGCAGGCATCGGGGATGAGGGTGAACCATGCCAGGTACATGCCTGTGCTCACAACTCCATGAAGGAGCTGCCAACCAATATCCCCAGTGGGTCGTGGGACCAGACTGGAATAGGGGCTGGCTCTCTGGGGTTCCTCACCCTCCACAGGTTGTAGATAGTCCCACCATTTGGTATCAGGGTGGGACAAGGGTAAGGAAGTGAAACATGTGGAGCATGAGCATGTAGAATTGTTTCCTTAGCACAGTTTGGAAATGAACTGGCTGCGTGGCACGCAGCCAGTTCGGACTGTGGGAAGGAAGGGGGCCAGGAGGGCTCGCGGGACAGGGGCCCAATGAAAAGGCCCGGAGGGCCTGGTGTGAGGGGTAGGCAGGGAGAACCGTCTCGCACTACCCGCTCAAGGAAAATCCAAGAGGTGGGTGACAAGGCTGCCCCAACCTCCTGAAGAACGTGCAAGGGGGGCCAGGAGGCTGGAGAGCCCCATGCACCGACCGGGTGCTCTGGGATCCACCCAGTCCCCCCTGTCACATTGCAGGAGGTCTCTGAGTCTGGTGGTTTCTGCCGTGACCAGCCTCTGCTGCACTGAGGGGAACTCCACCACCTGCACACAAAGGTAGGGGTTCTGTAGAAGGGGCTCTGCAAGCAGGTCCACCCCATCAGTGGCCACAATGGACCTGGTGGCCGAGAACAGCTTCCAGGTCTGGAGGAGGTCCTGGAAGAAGATCAGAAGCTCAGAGAGGTCTCACAGAAGACCCTCAGGTGGAGAAAAAAAGAGCTGCTGGTTGTATCGGAGCCCTCGAAGGCAGCGGAGGAAGGCATGCGCCAGCATGCTCCACGCCAGACTACCTGCACCATAAAGGAGTCTCTGCAGGGTCTGGAGGTGGAAGACATGGAGGTGGCTGTTGGGGCAGACCAGGCCCTGTCCTCCTTCTTCCAGAGACCCAGAGCAGTCCTGGCCAGAAGAACTCCAGAGCTACACTCTGGAGCCGGACAAGGATCCACGGGGCCAGGCTCAGGGTGTTGAGCCAGTGACAGAGCATGGACAGGACTAGTTGGTTCAACACCAGTGCCCTCCCCCGCAGGGAGTAGCACCTGAGGAGCTCTGTCCATCTCCGCAGCCACTCATCCACCCTGGCCTCCAAATCCTGCCAGTTCTCTGGCAGAGAAGGATGCGTGGCAGAAAGGTAAACACCGAGATAGACCAGTGGACTTACGATCCACTGAATGGCTTGAAGCACGAGTGGGAGGAAGCTCGTCTGCCACCCATTCCCGACCATCAGGCCAGAGTTCTTGACCCAGTTAACCTGGGCAGAGGAGGCTGCTGAGTAGATTGCCTGGCAGGCCTCCACCCGCACCAGGTCACCCAGGTCCTGGACCACGAGAAGCATGTCATCGGGTTATGCCGACAAGACCAGCCGCAGCTCCGGCTCCTGAAACACCAACCCCATCCACCTCTGTCGGAGGACACAGAGGAAGGTCTTGATCACCAGAGTGCACAGCTGGCCTGACAGCAGGCATCCCTGACGTACCCCCCCACCTGAAGCTGACCGGCTCAGTCAGGGTCCAGTTGAGCCTCACCAAACATTCCGCGGAGGCGTACAGCCCACAAACTGGGGCCTGAAACCGAACACCCACAGACTGCCCAGGAGGTACCCGTGGTCTATCCTGTCCAATGTCTCCTCCTGGTCCAGGGACAGGAGGGCAAACGACATACCATCCTTACCAGACTTGAGAATGAAAGCCCACTACTTTGCCTGTGGTGGGAAGAACCGAACCCACCCTGCCCAGCTCATCAGAAGTACCGGGAAAGGGCACGAAGTATAAAGGGAGGGCCCTGCAGTGAAGTTGCAGCTGTACCAGGGAAGAAGGCGGACGTCTCTTCTAGGGAGCCAAGCCTTCTTCAGGACCCTGGACCAACAGCTGAGCAGATCAGCACCCTACAGACTGAAGCGAGCAAGGACCCCAAGGAATGGCTGAAGTGGCCACCGCCCGATTGCGAGGCAGACAGACAAAGCTCCAGCTTAACAGAGCAATGCTGACTACGTGAGGTAGGAAGTAGCCCAGGGGAACCAGACTTTGATCCGGTAGCACTGCCAGGAAGTGAGGCACCATATTTCGGTTTCCCCACCAAGCCAGTGGCAGAACCTGCCACTAATAGGGCCATTGCTGGGATGCAGTGGAGTAAGGTGGGCCTAGGTTCCCCTATCCCCTTTGCCACTACCCCACATCTGGGGATTAGCAGCACACTCGTGCTAGGATGGAAGGCCTGTGCCTTAATTTTTGGTTGCCCCAGCCAGGAGGCTGTAGGCTCTAGATTGTTGATTGCTGTATGCCTTAGCCAGGAGGCTCTAGGCTAAAGACTGAATGTTCCTCTGACCTGCCCCAGGGGCCAGTGCTCCAGACTGTTGATTGTTGTTTACCCCAGCCAGGAGGCTGGGAGCTATAGATTGCTTGTTGCTTGACCCCAACTAGAGGGGCCCGAGCCCAATTACTGTTGCCTGATGCAGTGAGGCAGCGTTGACTCCCTCCCAACTCAGGGTGAGGGATCACTACACTCCCCAACCTGAGTCAAAGAAGGTCTAATATGCAAAAGAGCTAATGACTCACAAATGCAAATGAAGTCAGTAAGAGCTACTTGGCACATGAGGCAGCGTGGTCTGGAGGAATGTGCACAGGGATGGGAATCAGGAGAACTTGAGTTCTAATTCTGAATCTGTCACTGAATCACTCTGGCTTTAGGTAAATCACTCTAATGTCACATCTCCATTTCCCATATGAGGATAATACCTACTTCAGAGGAAATATGTTGCAAGGATTAATGTCTGTACAGTGCTTTGAACTTGTAAAATGCTATAAAAATGCTAAGTACTCTAAAAAGTCAGGTTCTAGGTATCTAAAGTGAGGGGCTTTCCAACCACTGAAGCATTCAAAATTGCATATTTTGGACTTAATCTCTCTGCGCTGTAATCCCTATCTATAAAGTAAGGATAATAATAGTTTCCTATCTCACCAAGTAGTTCCCACCTCAAATTAATTGATATTTGTGCGGTACTCAGTATAGTGTTGATGAACGTAGAAAAGACCATGAGGCAGTTAATAATTACATATTTGCTGCAGGTTTTTGACAATGTATAATAAACAAGACATGGAGTCCATACATGGAAAGCTTAGGAGAAAAAAATCAACTAGCTATATCATTCTCTGAGTATTGTTCGTTATGTACACTAACATAAGAACGGCCATACAGGGTCAGACCAATGGTCCGTCTAGCCCTGTATCCTGTCTTCCGACAGTGGCCAATGCCAGATACTTCAGAGAGAATTAACAGCACAGGCAACCATCAAGTGATCCATCCCGTCATCCACTCCCAGCTTCTGACAAACAGGCTAGGGACATTCAGAAAATGGTGCTGCATCCCTGGCTAACAGCCACGTATGGAATTATCCTCCACTAATGAGATAGGGATACTGTGGGAAAAATTAGCATGCAATCAAACAATTAACGTCTATATTGCAATACATACACATAAGGGGACAGAATTAAGGTCACACAGAGTAACCTTAGAGTGCTTTATTTTGCAATCTTAATGGCATTTTATAAACATAGTTTTGTGTATGTGATTAAAATAAAAGTAATAAATTTCATCCTTCACTATCCTTTTATTTTTAACTTTTAACTTCTTTACCTTGGTTTCTGGATGTCTGACAAGTAATGAAGCACGCAGTCCATTCTTAGCTTGCTCAGCAAACCTGCACCATGCTCTGTGATAAAGAAGTTCAAATTCTAAAAGAACAGCAGCCATTTTGTTGTAGCTCCAAATTACCTTCTTCATTTCTGGAGTCTAGAAATCACAAGAAATTTATTTTTATAATGTTGTGCTCATATAATGGATTAGATTGTGCCTACCAGGCCTTTCCTCATGATGGTCAAAGGAACCAAACAGGTGTGGAGAATGTAGGCCAAGCCATTTTGGAGATCTGATGTGCCAAACAACTTAGAAAGATATTTTAAAATTCAATGAGGAAACTTTTAAAACACCTTCTTACACTCCTTTCCTCATTTTTATCAAACTTACCTACAAAAATTGTACACTGTAATATGAGACGTGGCATGTGCAATTTCACAGAGATTTGTTTCTTTCAATCGTTTGTTGAAACACTGGTCTACAGAGCAGGGCAATATGGGGCAGGGGCAGACCCAGGTGAGGACAAAAGGAGTGACCTGAGTTACCTACTAGGACCAAGCAGCACAAGGTGATTGGGAAGCAGCTGTGATTGGCCACAGAGGGAACTGGCATTACCACCAGAGGTCAGAAACTAGAGTAGTCAAGTATGGCAGGAGCTTCTAGGATCTGAGGGCCAGGCCTTTAAAGTTGCAGAGGAATGGATATAAGGGAGATAAAAATAAGCTATATTATTGGCATGTTCTTTTTTTTTTATGAATTTAGCATTTCCCCCACTAATTTCCAACCTTCAAAAGTGCAGTCTTCTTTTTTAAAAATTTCATTGGATGGTCTATTTTTCTGAACAACTGCCGAGCCCACATAATCTTCCCAGTTACCTGCAATGGAGCAAGGTTTAAGTTTATGTTTTCATTAACATAAAACAGAAAAAAGAGTAAAGATCTTTTTCTCTCGCCTTAGTTTCATCCTTACAGGTGGTACGTTACGAGGCATAGGCGGATTTTCTTTTTGCTTCTGGTAGAGTTTTCGAACCAGATCTAATTCTCGGCTGTATCGCTGAACGACGATTATATTTTTTTCAGTAAGATCAATATGGTCTTTACCAAGGTGTTCAAATTTCATCAGAAGTCCCAACATCTGTTCAGTCTAAAAAGAGAGATTGGAGATTTGCAGTAAATGCTCCATCAAGATGGGAATAGCTTAATAAGTTGTCATTGTATGTTTATAACTGGTTAATTTATTTTATTGTGAACACAGAACAATCCTATCTAATAGGTTAATTTATTAAATTCTCCCTTAGTTCTAATATCATGTTTAAAATAATCTGATTTGTCAAAAAGCTACCTACATAGGATAATGGAGCAATATTTAATTTCTTTCTGACTTTTCTCCAAATGATCATTTAGCCACACACAAATATGGTGTAGAGTACTCCTGGAATTCTGTGCCACTACATGTGGGAAGAATTCATGACCCCCACAGGTTTCTTTGCTTCTTCGCAGAAAACGATGAGGAAGCAAAGGGAAGCAGCAAGATCTGTGACGCACCGCTCCCCAGCAGCGCAGAGGTGTCGTTTCTGGTGCCCAGAGCAGCTGGCAAAGGGGTGAATCACTATGGTGGGTGGCAGGGCTGAGGACACCCCAACCGGAAGCTCTGACCCTGCGTCAGGCTCAGTTGCTGGTCCTGGCTGAGTTGGGCAATGAAAGGAGTTCCTCTTCCCCTGCAAGGAATGGCTAGGGCCAGGACCGGGTCAGACCCCACCCCCAGAAATCTCCCCCAGCTGCAGGTAGCTCCACACCCCATCTCTGTATCCTGCCCCCATCACTCCTCAGCGTGGGAGTGGGGCACTGTAGAGGGAGCTGCTCTTCTGTATGTCTAACCCCCTTGCATCCATACCCCCCTTACCCAGATTCCCCCTCCGCCGCACCTCACCCCCTGCATCCAGAGCCCCTGTGCACCCAGAACCCCCCACATCTGGAACCCCTGCCGAGCCCTACTCCCCCTGCCCCCGGACTCCTACCCCACTGAGCTCCAATCAACTGTACCTAGATCCGCACCCCACCAAACCCCACTCACCCAGTTCTCGGACACCTCCGTTGAGCCTCTCACACCCAGACATCCCCCAAAGCCCCAGCCACCTTCACCTGGACCCCCCTGCGAAGTCCCATTCCCCCTGCACCGAGAACTCCTCAACGAGCCTTGCTTGCCACACACATGGATGGGGGACTAAGGCTGGCTGTGTGTGCAAAACTCTGTCCCTCTCACTTGCTATAATGGTGTGTCTGGCGTGGAGGGGCAGGGCCCAAGATGTTTCTGGGGTGGGCCCAGTCCTTGCACTGTGTCAGGGTTGGGTGCATCCTCACCTCCCAGTCTGTGTCCTGGGAAAGGAGGGGACCTGCAGAGTGATCTCCTACTTCCGTGCAGCCAGTGGTCTGTGCTCCCCATTGCCATGCTGGAGCCTCCACATTTAAATTGTTGACAAATAAAATGGCAGCATTTTTCAGACTTTTAAAATATTGTGCACAGAATTTTTTTTTGTTGGTGCAGAATTCCCTCAGGAGAAAGTAGAGTAGTACCTCCACCTTTATCAAGACTCAGATTCTGCCAACAGCACCACAAGGGCAGATTCCTGACATCAGTGGGGCTCTGTGCAGGCACTGAGGTCTGCTCACATAGATTTTTTCAAAATTGGGGCCCAAATCTAAAATCAGTTCTGATTTTAAAGACAGCTCACAATGTTGATTTCTTTATTTCATTTCAATCTGGAAGGAGGAGCATAAGAACTGCAACAGAGAAAATATTTTGAATGAGCTGCTGGGTAATATATTTTTTAAACTGAGTACAGCTCTTTTCTGTGTTGTGTTGTGTATTGGATGAAACCTTATTATGGGCTGAGTTAAAACTGATGTGTGAATGCACTCTTCACTTAAGATAGTGCTAAGAAAGACTTGAGAGGCCATATCGAAACATGGCAAAACAGAGCCTGTTCAGAAACTAGCACCATGTGGGTGGAGAGTTCCACTGAGGATTGTGACTCTGTGTGTGAGTGAGAGATAGACAAACGGTCTGACAGAACAGAGACAGGTTAAAAGGCCAGAAACCAACCAGGAAAAAGCAAGCCAAGCAGGAGCCTGTGAACACAGTGTATGACCTTGGAAAAAGCTAGAAAAAGAACTTTTTGCTCTGGTGTTGGCTAAAGAGGCTTTAGGGGACACAAACTAATAAACTATTCATCTATTTCTGGTTCCTCCTATATTTGGAGAATATAAAGAAACAAGATTACAGTAAGGAAAATACCAGACTCCTTCATCAATTACTATCTCAACCTGAACTATCTGAAGGGCTCTGAACTTTGACTAGCAACTCAGGTCAAAAAGGGGCAACACTTGGAATAGTTTCAACTTGATTCTAATTCTTTTAAATTTCCACTCCCCATTTTCCCCCTAATAATTCTTGTAATGTAAGCACAATTAGGAATGGAAAAAAAAAAGCCAGCCAACATTTTAGAAGCAATAGGGGGCCAATCTGTAACACATTTTTTAAAAGGAGGAAATATTCATCTTAACAACATGTCTGTCTGTCAATTTAGGTGTTTATATAACTTGCCTTTGTAAAAGGAACAACCAACCATTTTGCTCTGAGGCATAGAGAGGCACATAGGCGCCATCCTTCTTAGCTCCCCTGGGGTGCTCCAACCCCTGCTACACCACGGGCCCTGCCCCCACTCCACCCCAATGTACCAATGACAAACTGTAGGCTGGAGTAGAGAGCAGAAGGAAAAAAAGCACTGAAAGGAAGCAACAGAAGAAAAGCAAAACTGCAGATAGGTTGGAGGAGCAGAGAGGAACCAGGGCCTGTGAGGTAAATTGGAGAGCTAACGACAGAAGCTCCAAGAGAAGCAATTTACTATTTTGTTGCATCAGCAGGGAAGAAGTAAGAGCCAGGAGCAGAAAAAAGAAAGACAAAACAGAATGAGGAAGATGAGAGGGACAAAAGATGTGAGGAAGACAGAATAGGAAATTGGCACTTGATAATTATCAGCATTTAAATTTCCAATATTTCTGACTGAGCGCACTTGAGCTTGAAGAGTTTGCCAACACTGCTCAAATCCTCTGATATTATCTCACACCGAACAAGCATTGTGGCCTGATTTCCAAAAATTCTGAACACCTGCAGCACGCAGAGATTCCAATAGGATTTGTGGGTGCTCAGCACTTCTGAAGGTCAGATTTTTTACTTGCAGAATTACTCACAGTTAAAGATTTCTCAAACCAAGAATCCACTAATTCTTGCATTGACTGGTGCAGACCTTCAATTTGATTCTTAAATTCAAGGTAATCTTTCTCAAACTGAAAAGGGGGAGAGGGTAACAAAACAAAACAAAACCAAAAATGGATTATATGATGCCATTAATTTTCATGTAAAGCCACCCTCTTAGAACCAATACAGTATTTGCATATTCTGCCCATTAAGTGTGTTCAGCACTGTACAGAACAGTCCAGTGACAGAGCTCGTAACCTCCAGGAGTTTACATGCTAGATCAGACAAACACGAAACAGTCAGCAGGACTACTCTTCATGATTTATATTGAAAGTCCATTGTGAAGAATCCTGTGAGATTCTGAGTGACTTCATCATCTCACAAGAAGCACTCACCACCCTACAGAGGCAGCCCATGCTATACTCTCACCCAATCATTTCATATGTAGAAATGCCAAAAAAATACACATAATAAAAGTTAGAGATCTTGAAACAGCCCAAAACCCCAGCAGGCATCCAAATATGATTTTAAATGGACAACCACACAGCAAATATTACAGACATCAGAGCACAGTCCAGAAGTGCTCCAGACCTGAAACATAAAGAGCGATTTTCAGACTTTGCAAACCATGAGTTAGGAAGAACGGTAGTGCAATAAGTCAAAATATTTTTCACGTGTTGTAATTATAATCCGGATCTAGCAAAGCACATGGGCCCTGATTCAAGAAACTGGGGCCTTAAATATGGGAGTAGTTCCATCAGACTACTCATGTTCTTGGAGCACAGGCATAACTGCTTTGATGGAACAGAGTGTAAGAACTGCTATTAAAACAATCCAGTTTGAACTCTGGGGCCTGATTCCTCAATTCTTCCTCCTCTAATTAATCCTTACTGATGCAAGTAGTCCCATTGACTTCAGCATCATTGCCTGCATGAGTTAGGGTTTTCCAGATGGGATTCAAGGTTCATGTATCTCAAAAAAAAGGAAAAAGTTTTGTTTTCTAATTGGCATAAAATATGCTCAAGATTCAAGAAAAAGTATTTGCACTACTGGGCCATTAAGCTGTCACATTCACAACTAGTTCACTTATCTGTGTACAACTACCAGTGGTGAATGTCTAACAACTTAAAATTATCTTAATAAGATAGGAACATGTTAGAATTATAAACAAATTAATGCATATATTGTTATAAACTTCCTAATGGTTCTTTTGTATATTGTTTTAAAATCCACCATATTTTCAAGGAAATGCATAGTTTAAAGTGACTGATTTAGATTTTCACAAGTGTTTAACATTTCTGATTATTATTTCTGAAATATGTACCTCTTGTTTCCTGTGATCCAGAACATCATAGGTTTTTGATCTGGTGTTTGTAGCAATCATCTGGTAATGAGCATTGATCCTTTCAATACCTTCTATTTTTATATTCTGTAGCTCTAAAAGGCCTTCCATGATATTGCTTATATCTGAAATCTTTTCCAAGCGTTTACAGAATGCATCAAATTTTCCAAATATATAGTTTTCACTGATGACAAAAAAGGCAAAAGAGAGACTATCATACACATATAGAATAAAACATACTGCAAGAATTTCTAAGATTCAGATATATTCTTCCGGTACTTGCACAATGTTTCTCTTTTTCTAAAACGTACTCTTATTAGTGCAGAATCAAGTAAATCACTTTTACGATGAGTATGAAGTACTTAATGCTTAAATCTTATATGTGCCAATTTTGGTCCTAATTGTAATTGTTTTACATAAAAGAGTATCTCCAATTATGTCACAGTTTTCAGAATATCACAATTTGGCCTTATAATGTTAAGATGCCGGCTGAAGGCCTTGTTCTACAGTGCTGATTCAGGCAAAACTCTCATTGGCAGTATGATTAAGGACCTGATCCAAAAGTCCACTTATGAACATGCTCAACTCTAAATACATGCATTAGTTCAACTGAAATCTCTTTGGGCCTATATGGGTACCAAATCTGTGACAAACTGGCAAAACTTGTCACTGAAAATTTTTTTCTGAGTAAAAACTGCAGGATCAGGTCTGAAACATGCTACAGTTTATATTTTCACTGAATGTTAAACTCTCCAGTTCATCTGTACATATGTTGATTGCGCAGTTATAAATTATATAAATGGACATGATTTGATTCAAGGACAGAATGAATGATTTACCTGAAATCGAACTGCCGATCATTTGGATTTTCCTTTACCTTCTCCCTTACTCTCTGAAAATATGTTTGATATTGTTCATTGAGATAAATACATTCTTGTATTCTCTTTAATAATTCTTGCCTAAAAAAAAAAAGTGAACAGAAGACAAACTTAAGAAACATAGAGAGCTGCACAAATGATTACAATAATAGAACATTTCAGCTACATAGACATTTGATCAAGTCCAGTACTTAGAAAATATTGTATTAACATTATAAAGAGTAACCTGATGAGATGTGGACATAGATGTATATAAATACATCCTTCAAAATGTGAAGAGGACTAAATTAAAATGTTCATTTTAAAACTGTTTTACAAGATAGAATTTTGTTTTATTTTATTGTTTTATTTCATTTTTATTTTGTTTTACTGGTGTTGGACCAAATCCTGACCCTATTACACTACCCAGCACAGGTCAGATAGGAACTGCCTACACCATGTAGCCTGTTCAGTTCCTGTACATTAGCCATTTTTTATCTCTATAAACTGTGTCCTTGTTTCCAGGAAAGTTTGGATTCTCCTCTTCTTAGGTAGGATCAAACATCAGAAAAGTCTCTTGTTTCCTTTAAATGTGAACATCTAGAAAACCACAATTCCCAAGGCCACAGGCTGGGTTCAATTCATGTGCAGTAGTTTGACCAATCTTGACATAGCTACAGTAAATTAAACAGTGGGCATGAGGAGGCCGTATAATCTGTTATTTAATCTGTGAAATAATGGACTGTTATTACATATATAGGCCAATTAGTTGTAAAGAGCATCATTCTGTTAGGACTTTGTCACTCTGTTTCCAGAATGTTTGTCAGAGCAAAGGAATCAGAAATTAACAAACGTAAAACCTCATGAATTCACCCTATTGACTCAGAGACTTCTGCAAACAAAGTGAATAAAACAAAAAGAATGCATTAGAAATTAACGTTGTTCAAGTACATTAAAAATTGTATTTTCATTTTATTTATGATCATTCTTTATCATAAAGGATACAATTTAGTCATGGAGGTCAGGGAAGTCAAGGATTCCGTGAATTCACTCAACTTCTGTGGCTTAAACTGTGAGCAGCTGGACCCGGGGCTGTGCACTGCCCTCCTCTCCCTCAGTGGCTGTGGCCGGGGCTGGAACAGTACCCTCTCCCCCTTCTCCTGCCCTGCGGCTTTGGCTGGGGCAGGGATTGTGTGTTCCTCCCCACCCCGTAGCTTCAGCCGGGGTGGAGGTTGCACATTCCCCCCACCCTCGCTTGGGCTGGGGCTGTGCCCCTTACCATTCATGGGTAAGGTCAGGGCTGGAGAGCCTCCCACCTGCAGGGCTGAAAGGAACTTAAAGGACTTACCAGCACTCCGGAGTCCGTAGGAGGGGACGGGGCCTCAACCGGAAGAGGTGTGGCCTCTATCGGAAGAGGCGGGGCCTTTAAATCCCTAGGCACTTTAAATCAAGATTTAAAGGGCCTGGGGCTGAGGTAGCAGCAGCTACCGCAGTGGAACCCCGGGCTCTTTAAATCACCATCGGAGGAGACCCCAGCCTCTGGCAGAGCTTTAAAGGGCCTGGGGGCTCCACTGCAGTAGCAGCAGACAGGAGCCCCTGACCCTTAAAATCGCTGCCTGAGCTCTACCGCCACTACCCCGTGGCTCCGGCAGGCTCTGGGGATGATTTAAAGGGCCCGGGGTGGTAGTGGCTACCTGAGCCCCGAACCCTTTAAACTGTCCTCGGAGCCCTGCTGCCGGAACCCTGGGGAGGCAGCAGTGGGTCTCCAGCAGCTATTTTAAGGGCCGAGGTGGTAGTGGCTGCTGCAGCCCCAGATCCTTTAAATAGCCGCTGTAGACCCTGCTGCCCTGGGGATGATTTAAAGGGCCTGGGGCGGTAGCTGCGGCAGGTGTCCCAGGCCCTTTAAATCACCGCTCGAACCCCACCGCCATTTCCCCAGGGCTCTGGCGGCACGGCTCTGGCAGCAATTTAAAGGACTTGGGGCTCCAGTCGCTTCTGGGAGCCTCAGGCCCTTTAAATTGCCGCCAGGGGAAGCCGATCCGCCCCAGTACGGCGCACTGGCTCTTGCCAGTATGCCGTACCAGGGCGTACCAGCTTACTTTCACCTCTGCCCACCTGTGACTGCGGCCAGGGCTGGAGAGCCCCCACCTGTGACTGCGGCCAGGGCCAGAGATGTGTGGACCCCCTCCCCTTCAACCATGGTTGGATCCAGGGCTGTGCATTGCTGCAGCTGGGGTTGGAGCCAGGACTACATGTCTGCGGGGGCTGTGAACTCTGCCCCTCCCCTCTCCCCTCACTGCTTTGGCTGTGGCCAAGGCCGAAACCAGAACTGTGTCCCCTTTCGTGATGGTGAGGCTCTGGCTGTCCGTCTCCCCAGTCTCTCCCCCCCGCCCCATGGCAGGGCTCCAGCTGTCGTTTTCCCCCCCCTCCTTTTATTTTCAGTAAAAGTCACAGACAGGTCACAGGCTCTCATGAATTTTTGTTTATTGCCCGCAACCTGTCCGTGACTTTTACTAAAAATAACCATGACAAAATCTTATCCTTATTTATAATGTACATACCAATATTCTGTCATGTGCTGGTTAAATGTAATTACGTTTTTCTACACACAAAGAGCAACTAGAAATTTTCAGTATGAATTACTTTTATGTCACTCATGCTTGTAATCTAGGTGTCATCTTTGACTTGATCCTCTCTCTAGATCCTCACATCAAGGCTATGTCTAAATCTTGCTGTTTATTCCTGCAGAAGATCTCTAAAATGCAGTCTTTTCTATCCACTCACAAACAGAAAACTCTCGTCCAGGCTTTCGCAATCTTGTTTTCACTATTGCCACATCCTCTTCTCTGGCCATGACAAATACAATCTCTCGCCTATTGATCAGTATACATAGGTGAATGAGGACAGATACAGAGATGGATTTAAGCAGGAGGCCACAACTTTATTAACCCTGGGGAAGGATTCTATCTGTGCGGTCTGCCCCATCTGTCACATACTAGGAATTTAAGTAGGTCCAGTGCAGTAGGTTACAGGGCTCCCACCACTTAACACGTAACTCTGGGTAGGCTCTCCTCTGCCTACCTGTAGGATTCAGCTCACTCTTCTGAATCCTCTCCCCTAAAGGGTGACAGAGGGTACCAAAGAGATCACTTGGACTGCGAAGATATCAGGTCTCTCCTTCACCCATAAGCACAAGGTGCAAGTCTCTCTTAATTCTGGAAGACGGTCGCTTGGCCTTTTAGCCACACTGGATACCCTGTACCGCTTGCAATGAACATTCATTCCCATTATTAATATTAATTTCTAACTTCTATTCCTTCTTTGTGCTTTCTCCTATGCTTCCCCTCACTCATGGGAGGAGCTTCCCATAAACATCCATAAAACCATCTCATTGTCCTCCTGCAAATTCCTCCTTAAACTCTCCTTTGCCATGATGCTACAAAAAATTTGACAATGATTAGGCAGCTGGTGCTGACACCACAGCCTATCATGCTAATCAACATTGTCTCATTGTTTCCTTGTATTCCCCCATTAATCTGTCTGTTTCCCTTTTATTATTTATTAGTTGTATTGCAACAGCACCTAAGAGTCATGGAACAGGAGCCCACTGTGCGAGGTGCTGTACAAACACTGGAAAATGGTCCCTGACCCAAGCAGTTTATAATCTAAGTACAAGACAAAAGATAACAAATAATAGCCATCATAAATAATCAAAAGGAAACATAGTGAGAGAGAACAGAACTACAGTCTCCAAAAAAAAATCCGAGAGTGCTTTAACTTAACTTGCAAGCCTACTGTGGATCCAGCTTTCCTAGGCTGGAAGCTACATTGGCACCATTAAATCTGGCAAAGTTAACAATCGCCACACTGAGTCCCTGTAGCAACATGTGCAGACCAATAGCAGTACAAGCAAGTTCCCACTCTGCTCCTAACAGAGTACACACCCACACTGAATATGGTGCAAACTTACCCCCTTCGTAGTGTTTGCCTTTATTGTTGACTTAAGTACACACAAAGCACAAACCTGAGCTTAAGCTTTCTCAGCTTGCCTGTCCCTAGGGTTTTCTCTCCAAAGAACCTCTTTGTTCCTACTCCTAGTTTCCTCTGTCTGCGTGTGCTTTGCATCAAGAAAGTCGTGATGACAAAATACTAGCGTTTTTAACTGTTCTATTTGCATTTTAATGGCAATCTATATGCATAAGCCCTGATCCAGCAGAGACGTACACATGTGCTTAATATTATGCACTCTGAGTATTCCCGCTGAAGTGAATGGAAGCATTCACATGCTCAAAATTAAAAACTTAGTTACTTGGCTGAATCAGGGCTTACACAATATTACTTTGTAATAATGTTCATATTTAACCTATGAATTTTCTATTAGTCTTAACTAAAGAAGAAGGTAAAACTAGTAAGAGGTCATGTTACCTGTCCAGGTCCCAGATTTTCAAAACACCTTCACTTAGATATATCTTGCATGTATTAATCATCTGGTTAGTGATTTTGAGGAGAAGAGAAGTCATCTGTTCTGATGTATTATAGTATGGTGATGTACTGTAAATCATACGAATACTGTTCATTAAGCTGGGTATGTGCTCCACAATTGCTGCCTAAGACACAAAAGGGAAAGGAAAAAATGAGCAATTCAAATTTCCTAAAAACTAGTAAATATGAAAACCTACTGCAAACCTTGAAGAGATGCACACAAGGAACTAAAGGGACAATCATATTAGACAGTTCTGCACAATTTACTATCAATGGCAGTTCCTTTCAGCACCAGCGGTGGGTGGGACTTGGGAGAATATCACCCTGATTTGTTCCTGCCCCTGCATTAGCACCTGCAATGGCAGATGTCTGCTACATGAGAACAGGGCCGGCTCCAGGCACCAGCTCAGCAAGCAGGTGCTTGGGGTGGCCAAGGGGAAGGGGCGGCATATCCGGCTCTTCGGCGGCAATTCAGTGGCTAGTCCCTCGGTCCCTCTCGGAGGGAAGGATCCGCCGCCAAAGAATGAAGCGGCGGTAAAGCTGAAGTGCCGCCGATCGCAGCTTTTTTCTTCTTCTTCTTCTCTTTCCTCCACCACTTGGGGCAGCAAAAACCCTGGAGCCAGCCCTGCATGAGAAGTAGTATTTTTCCATTTCTGGGAGTTCTTTGAAATCTATACATTCAACTCAACAATTGTTTGGGCACTACATTTGAAAATGGAAAGGGAGACTCATTCTCCCACTGGGAATAATAGCTCTTTTTTCTCTTCTAAGTTTCAGACTGTCTAAATGCTTTATTTAAAAAAAAATACTTACAGGTGAGGCTTTACCAAGTGGACCGAAGAACTTATCCAGTGTATATAAATATTTTACATTGTCTTTAGCTTCATTGGCAGCATTTGTTACATTACCATCCTGAAAGGGAAAAGGCAACTAAAATTAATAGCATTTAAGTGAGGGGAGGGCAAACTACAGCCCGTGGGTCAGATCTGGCTTTCAATCCAGCCCACGGAATTGCCAGCCCCGTGGTGCAGCTGAGCTAAGGCAGGCTCCCTGCCTGCCCTGGCCCTGTGCCACTCCCAGAAGCGGCCAGCACTATGTCCCTGTGGCCCTGGGGGGGAGCAGAGGGCTCCATGCACTGCCCTCACCTATAGGCACCTCCCCTTGCTGCTCCCATTGGCTGGGAACAGGGAACCACGGCCAATGGGAGCTTGGTGGTAGTACCCACAGGCCAGGGCAGCGCACGGCAGAGCCACTTGCCCCACCCCACCCCCAGGAGCCACTGCTGGACATGCTGGCACTTCCAGGAGCAGCGCGGGGCCAGGGCAGGCAGGGAGACTGCCTTAGCCCCTCTGCATGCTGCTGCCACCCCGGAGCTGCTCAAGGTAAGTGGCACTGGGTCGGAGCCCATAACCCGCCCCCCAACCGCCTGTCCTTAGCCCCCTAGTCCCCTGCCTTGAGCCCCCGCCACACCACTCCTGCACCCCAACTCCCTGCCCTGAGGTCTCTGCCACACCCCGCACCCCAAACCCCTGCCCAGACCCCCCTCCTGCACCGCACACACCTCCTGCATGCCAATCCCTTGCCCTGAGTCCCTTCCTGCACATCACACCCCCTCCCACACCCCACACTCCCTCCTGCACTCCAACCCCTTGCCCCAGCCCTACACTCATGGCCCTGAATACAATTTCCCCACCCAGATGTGGCCCTGGGGCCAAAAAGTTTGCCCACCCATGACCTCTGTGGGCTCACTACCTTTCCAATGCATGTTACTAAAAGAAGAATGAATATAGAGGTCAATCCTGCAAACCTTTACTCATAAAAGTACTCCCACTGAAATCTATGAGACAATTTGTTGGAGTAAGAATTGGCAAGATCTGCCCCACTCTAGATTTAATAACTGCTACCTGATGATCAGCAGCTTTTGGACAGGACTATACATCCCAATTTAGGAAAAACTTCTCACTGAAGTTAACAGAGTTTTGCCTGATTAAACTGCAATTCTACTCTGAAAAGTAAGTGTAAAAATGGCATTCTGGGATCCGATGTTTATTGCCTTTCAGCTGTATATTTTTCAAAGCAATGTTGGCAACTATCATGAATTTATCACAAGACAGCTCCTGCAGTCATGAGAGTTCAACAGAATTTCAGCTGACATATATTAAAGTAAATATCTAGTCCTCATGGTTTAAAAAAAAAAGCATCTTGAAAACATAATCCCTAAAAGCTCAAGAACTAGGAGGCAAATAAACAGAGCACAATGTTATCACTTTGTAAAATCTCATGATTTTTTAGCCAATATCATGGTTTTGGGGGCCTGACTCAATGTTTGAATGTTCAGGGCTGGCAATATTGAATGTGCTCAATGTACATAGAGACAGTTTATTTTTCTAACTGCCAGCCCTGCAAAACCAGCTCAGGCTCTAAAATAGACTGGCTTCTTCCCTTCTTATACACTATAACCTTAATAAAGCAGGCCCTCAGTGACATCTGTGTATCCGTTTTGTCTACAACAGCTTATACAGGTCTGACTGATTTGAACTTCATAAATAATTCTGTTGATGCTGCACAGGAAGAAATGGAATCCAGCTCACTATCTCTTACATGTGTTGGTTCTGCAGGGATAACAGACCAAAAACTATTTTTGCCACAAAAGTCAGCAGAAATTACTTTGAGTACACACAGCAAGATTAGTTGAGTAAGAAGGTACCATTTTTCCACAGACTATTCTCAAAGCAGATCCACACTTTAAGGAGTAGAAGATCTTGATGGGCAGAAACAGCAGGTCTGCCATAATCTCCTCCACTGGTGCATTCAGTGGCTTTTGAATCTCAGATCTCCTGCACATGGCTTGTGAGTCTGTTTTTCTGGACTGTCTGCAATTTGCATTGTTAAGTCTGCATCAGGTGTCTATATGTCTGATGTAGTAAGTGCCCTAGGTGAAACTAGTTTGGGCCTGTAGCGAATACCTCCTCTATCCCCTTCCTGGCAATCCCACGGTCCTGTGTAGGTATCTGTGTAACTGGCAATGTATGAGATAGAGTTGCTCCCCACTCCCCCGATATGTGTGCTTGACTCCAAATCCAGAGAATTGGTATTACATTTTTATATCAAAGAGAGAATAAAGCCCAATACATAAAAACCATCATCCCCAAGCTATTATTAGCAATGTGAGTTCATTTCCAAATGTAGCATAAGCGCAGCAGCATGTTCTTGACTTAAAATTATTTCTGTTAAAAGCACAGTCATTACCAGTTCTTTCCACTGCTTTAATAGTTTTGATTTTGCGGCCTGAAGAATACTTAGAACTTTATTTACTCTTGGACTCTTGATCTCATCTAAAAGGCTTTGAAAAAAAGAATAAATTTTAATATTTTTTTCAAGTGACAGTTCATGTTTATAAACAAAATGTCCTTTAGCCTGCAGGAGAAATAATGCAATGTTTTAACCTGTTAAATGATGCCATCCTCGATTTCCAGTGTTCCAGTTCAGCAGCTGGGCCAATGTCATCAGCTTCTTTTCTCATTTGTTCACTTTCCACCAAAATTTGTCCAATCTGTTTGATCCAAATTATCAGCACTCCCTCAAGTTTCTCAATTACCTCGATGTTACTGCCTTCAAAACCACAAGACAAAAATTGCATTCTACTAATAAATGCCAAGAAACATACACAGATTTAAACGTTCTGTAGAAGAATTCTCACTGCCTGGCTCCAGATTGGATGCAGAGCTGACTTCAGAAGGCTTCTTTAGTCCAAAGTAGCCCACCATTCATCCCAATCCTGGGGCAAATGACTAGAGAATCCATGCAGCAGATCCTCTATCTTGCCACTGTTTTTCCCTCCCTTGCCACCCACCTATTTACCCTCTGTACACTGCCATGCAGGGAGCTCCTACAGTGTATATTTCCTGCAATCCTAATTTGTTAGGAATATATCCTAAAGTCCTTGTGCGGGGTTTGCTCAGTCCATACCCAGGCAAATTCCACAAATTCCCAACAAAGTCAAATGAAATAAAACTGAGCAAGGACCTTAGGCTTTAGCCCCATTAGCACAGGCATAACTTCAAAATCAGATGTATACTTAAAAGGCACTGGAATACTACTGCATTTTTCATGTGGGATTTTCATATCCAACAAAAATGCCAAGCCTATCTAACTAACAATTTAAATTAATCTACTGATACATTAACCATGTTTAGTTAATAACTCTACTTGTGGTTAAACAAGGGTTCTCTCTTTCCCCGCCATCTCTTTCCATTCATCCTCCAGTGAAGTCAGAGGGCCACATTATCCCAAAGGTGGAAGACAATCCACATAGGGACCAGAAAACTCTGCATGTTTCAAATCAAAAGGTCTTTCAGATTGTTCCATCTGCGAGATAGTGTAGAGTTTGCCCTCTGCATTATGACCAGGGCTCCTGGCCCTTAAAACGTGCAGCTTACCTGAGATCCAGAGGGAAATCTTTCAGACCTTGTGCCATCCACTGGAGAATAGGGCACTCGGTGATTCAGGATCCCTTAGTAAGTAGCCCTGCTGCTATAGGTTTTTGGGTTTTTTTTTTTACTGGCAGCTGGCCCAAAACATTCCCATTAAGAGGGTTTTAGTATGTAGCAAGGGATATGATAATGCTGATTGGCTCAGCATTATTTTACACTGAAATGTCATGTGATGACAAGGAAGGGGGGGCAGAAAGGGGAGGCCACTGTTGTAGAGAGGGGCCATACACCAAGTCAAGCCCTCTGATCCAGCTATGCCCCCTTTCAATTCATGGATCTCAGAGCCATAGTGTACCTAGTGTACCTGAGGACCAACAAAAGTAAGGACCATTCCATATGTAGCAGCTGATCCTCCTTTCTATGCTATCCTCTCCAAACCCACCTTATTGAGCTTCCCTCACCCTGCAGAACTGGATAGTCATAGTGCTGATTTTATCACATCCCAGTAATTTTCAGGATCATAAACTTGGAATTATACTCCACTTCTAAGATCAAGCAGAAGAAGAAATATAGCTCTAAGGAAGAGGACAAATAAACCTTTTAAGGGAAATCGTCGCTAACAGCATAAAGAACATGGAACATCTCTCTTCCCATGAATACTCTCATTTCCATGTTTTGTTTTGGATCACAAAATATTTCTCCTTTAGGGATTACTGACCTGCTGTTATGTAGTCAGAAGGGTTATGCAAGTTGTTGAGGTAACTCTCAATATCCACCTTCTGCAGCTGAATTTTATCTTCTAAATTCTGTCTTGCTGATGACAAGGTACCCACAAATTTATCCACAGAATACAGAAAGTCTTGTATCTTGCTGTTCTTCAAGCCTTCTTTCACAGCTCCCCAGTGCTGATTATTTGAAAATGATTAATGCAAGAAAAAATATTAAACAAAGGTATTGTGTTTATTAGAAATGCATTGCTTATTCACAGAACTATACAATTTAGAGATAAGTCTTTCCTATCAGATCATCTCCTGGCAAGTACAGGACCCCTTACAATATATTACTCAGTGTTTTGGCATGCTGGATTTTATATGGGCATATTAATTTTGTGTTTGTCTGTGTGATGGAGTGTACAAGCCCTGCAGTGGGGTGGTTAAGGTTAAGGAGCAGCTCTGGACCCAGAAAGCCATGGCCAGCTCCTCTGCTGGCCATACGTCCAGTGGAGACTGAGCTCAAAAGGGAGCAGCTCAGATCAGTCTAGTCAGACTACAAAGGAGAGCAGTTGTGCAGTGCAGGCTTCTGCCGAGAAGCCGCTGAGGCTCCACGTGGCCAGGATCAGGCCCCACTGCTAGGCTGCTGCAGGCCCTTCAACCATGGAGGCTGATAATGACAAGCTGTGACTGAGAGAGGAAGACTTTACAGGGCGCAACCACAGGGGACTGCAGAGGGGACTCTGAAACGAACCAGTGGCACCAACAGAGGAACCGAAGCCAGGATAAGAAGTGGCCCAGGTTGCAGACATAGGCGCATCCCACCCCATGCCAAATATTTTGAACTACAATTTACTGGGCCCTGTGCTGGAACCCAGTGGAGCAAGGAGGACCCAGGTTCCCCCCAGCTCCAGTTACAGACTTGCAACTGGGCAACACAGTCCAGAATATTGCCATTACGTGGTTCTGCCAGGCTTGGACACCAATCCCCTGACAGTTGGGTAAAAATTTGGGCTGTCAAGCAATTAAAAAACTAATCGCGATTAATCACGCTGTTAAACAATAATAGAATACTATTTATTTAAATATTTTTTGATGTTTTCTACATTTTCAAATGTATTGATTTCAATTACAACACAGAATTCAAAGTGTACAATGCTCACTTTATATTTATTTTTATTACAAATAGTTGCACTGTAAAAAACAAAAAAATTGTATTTTTCAATTCACTTAATATAAGTTCTGTAGTGCAATTTCTTTATCATGAAAGTTGAACTTACAAATGTAGAATTATCTACAAAAAATAACTGCATTCAAAAATAAAACAATGTAAAACTTGAGACTACAAGTCCACTCAGCCCTACTTCTTTTTCAGCTAATCGCTGAGACAAACAAGTGTGTTTACATTTGCAGGAGAGAATGCTGCCCACTTCTTGTTTACATCACCTAAAAGTGAGAACAGGCATTTGAATAGCACTTTTGTAGCCAGCATCACAAGATATTTATAGGCCAGATGCACTGAAGACTCATATGTCCATTTATACTTTATTCACCATTCCAAAGGACATACCTCCATGCCGATGACGGGTTCTGCTTGCTAACAGTGCAAAGCAGTGTGGACCGACGCATATTTATTTTCATCATTTAAGTCAAATGCCACCAGTAGAAGGTTGATTTTCTTTTTTGATGGTTTGGGTTCTGTAGTTTCAACATCGGAATCTTGCTCTTTTAAGACTTCTGAAAGCATGCTCCACGCCTCTTCCCTCTCAGATTTTGGAAGGCACTTCAGGTTCTTCTTCGAGTGCTTGCTCATATCCATTCCAATTAGGTGTGTGCGCGCCGTGTGCACGTTCGTCGGAGAGTTTTTACCCTAGCAACACTCGGTGGGCAGGCAGGTCGCCCCCTGGAGTGGCACCAGTATGGCGCCTGATATATACCCCTGCCGGCCCATCCACTCCTCAGTTCCTTCTTACCGCCCATGTCAGTCATTGGAACAGTGGCGCACAGCTTAGCTGTTCTCCACCTCCCTAGCAAATCGCTTGTTTGTATAGTATTGTGTATATAGTTCTTTTACTGTAGTTTTAGTTAGTATTTAAATTAATAGTTCTTATAGTTGTGTATATAGTTAAAAAGGATCAGGGGCTCGCCCCTTCTCCTCCCCCGGTACCGGGGCCCATGCCCGGTTCACCGGGTTTCAAGCCTTGCGCGGCCTGTCATCGGGCGATGCCCACAGGAGATCTGCACGGCTCCTGTTTAAAAGTGCCTAGGCGAATCTCACCTTGCAGACAAGTGCCGAATCTGCAAGGTGTTCAAGCCCCGGACAAAGAGAGAGCGGGACATTCGCCTGAAACAACTTTTGATGGAGGCAGCTTTAACTCCTCCATCCTCGGCACCAACTGCGGCACCGGGACCAAGTGCCTCTTCCACACCGGACCGCCCGGCACCGATAAAGGCCCTCTCCCCGAGGAGCAAGAAGCACAAGGCTCCTGCGGCACCTACAGCTACACCACAGTCGGAGCGTATCTCCAAGATGGACTGCCCGGCACCGTCAACCGCCGCGGCACCGCTTGTCTCCGCACCGTCGATTCCGGCTTCACAGGAGCCGTTGAGTCCGGTGCCTACTAGATCCCCAGCATGCGCTGTGGTTGAGCTCGTCGCGCCCTCCACGCCGGAGACCTTCTCCGTGGCACGGGACCTAATCGCTCTAACAGAGCCCGAATTGCCCCAACCCCCGGCACCGCCGGTGCAGTTTATTCAGTCTCTGGGCAAGCCCACCATGGTGCGACCATGTTCACCGGGCACCACTGAACACCGTCGGTCCCGGTCCCGATCCCGCGATCGCTCTCGGCCTCGACATCGCTCTCGATCCCAGTGCCGCTTGCAGTCCTGGTACCATTCTCCACGAAACCGGTCATACTCGCGGCACCATTCAAGATCCCGGTCGCTGTCGTGGTACTCTCGGCACCGGTCCAGATCGCGGCACCAACGTACTTATCGCAGCCGATCCCGGCACGACAATATAAGGCACCGGTCGACCTCCCGGCACCGCGCTGGTAGCAGGTCCCAGTCCCGCTCCCGATACCGCCACGGTTCCCGGTACCATTCGCCGGTACCGCGCAGAGATGAGTTCTATGGGCGCAGAGACCTGGCCCAATCAACTTCAGCTCCTCCATGGCCATCGCGTCACCCATCCGCCTCCTCACACGCGGACAGCACCTCCTGCGCAGGCCCACCTGGACCATGGATCACCGCAATGGTCTCTTTGGACACCTTGGGCCTATCACCACGCCCAGGGCGACCCAACGGGCCCAGCACACTCTGGCCACTCGGAGCACCGTGCACCAGAGGCCACAGTTAGCAGACCTCCCACCACTGGTACGGAGGAAGACTCTGCACATGCACCTGAGCAGCATGACGTTCCGGAGACAGAGGTCCCCCAGGACAAGGCGTCAGTCCAAGACCCACTCATCCCTGAGTTATCATTCTCCTCTTCCCCGATGATGATGTGCCTGCTACCGCCTCATCCAGGTCTCTGCGCCCATAGAACTCATCTCTGCGCGGTACCGGCCTGTCTATCCTTCCTGAGCAAACTATACCCATCCACACCAACATTCCAGTCGTGTGTATTATCCCACCAAGTTTCAGTAATGCCAACGATGTCATAGTTGTATTTATTTATTAGCACTTCCAGTTCTTCCTGCTTATTACCCATACTTCTTGCATTTGTATATAGGCATCTAAGATACTGGTTTGATCTTGCCTCCCAGCTTTGCCTGACCCTCCTTTCTCTCTGCCATTATATCCCATGCTCCCTCCTGTTTCTGACCCATCTCCAAGGTCTTGTTCCCCACTTACCTGTGGGGTTTGCTCACCTGCCACCCTGGTCGGTGCTTCCACCGATAATATGCCTACCACCGGATCCTCCACCTCAGGAACTTCCTCTACGGGAAGATTTATATTCTGGGCAACACGCCGCAGAAGATCCTGATGTGCTCGGATGGGTATAGTTTGCTCAGGAAGGATAGACAGGGGAAAAAGGGAGGAGGTGTTGCCTTATATATTAAAAATGTACACACTTGGACTAAGGTGGAGATGGACATAGGAGATGGAAGTGTTGAGAGTCTCTGGGTTAGGCTAAAAGGGGTAAAAAACACGGGTGATGTCATACTGGGAGTCTGCTACAGGCCACCTAATCAGGTGGAAGAGGTGGATGAGGCTTTTTTCAAACAACTAACAAAATCATCCAAAGCCCAAGATTTGGTGGTGATGAGGGACTTCAACTATCCAGATATATGTTGGGAAAATAACACCGCGGGGCACAGACTATCCAATAAGTTCCTGGACTGCATTGCAGACAACTTTTTATTTCAGAAAGTTGAAAAAGCTACTAGGGGGGAAGCTGTTCTAGACTTGATTTTAACAAATAGGGAGGAACTCGTTGAGAATTTGAAAGTAGAAGGAAGCTTGGGTGAAAGTGATCATGAAATCATAGACTTTGCAATTCTAAGGAAGGGTAGAAGGGAGTACAGCAAAATAGAGACAATGGATTTCAGGAAGGCGGATTTTGGTAAGCTCAGGGAGCTGATAGGTAAGGTCCCATGGGAATCAAGACTGAGGGGAAAAACAACTGAGGAGAGTTGGCAGTTTTTCAAAGGGACGCTATTAAGGGCCCAAAAGCAAGCTATTCCGATGGTTAGGAAAGATAGAAAATGTGGCAAAAGACCACCTTGGCTTAACTACGAGATCTTGCGTGACCTACAAAATAAAAAGGCATCATATAAAAAATGGAAACTAGGTCAGATTACAAAGGACGAATATAGGCAAATAACACAGGAATGCAGAGGCAAGATTAGAAAGGCAAAGGCACAAAATTAGCTCAAAGTAGCTATGGGAATAAAGGGAAACAAGAAGACTTTTTATCAATACATTAGAAGCAAGAGGAAGACCAAGGACAGGGTAGACCCACTGCTCAGTGAGGAGGGGGAAACAGTAACGAGAGACTTGGAAATGGCAGAGATGCTTAATGACTTCTTTGTTTCGGTCTTCACTGAGAAGTCTGAAGGAATGTCTAATATAGTGAATGCTTACAGGAAGAGGGTAGGTTTAGAAGATAAAATTAAAAAAGAGCAAGTAAAAAATCACTTAGAAAAGTTAGATGCCTGCAAGTCACCAGGGCCTGATGAAATGCATCCTAGAATACTCAAGGAGTTAATAGAGGAGGTATCTGAGCCTCTAGCTATTATCTTTGGGAAATCATGGGAGACAGGGGAGATTCCAGAAGACTGGAAGGAGGCAAATATAGTGCCCATCTATAAAAAGGGAAATAAAAACAACCCAGGAAACTACAGACCAGTTACAGGGATATTTCCATTGCATGCATCTGAGGAAGTGGGTATTCACCCACGAAAGCTCATGCTCCAAAACGTCTGTTAGTCTATAAGGTGCCACAGGATTCTTTACAGACCAGTTAGTTTAACTTCTGTGCCAGGGAAGATAATGGAGCAAGTAATTAAAGAAATCATCTGCAAACACTTGGAAGGTGGTAAGGTGATAGGGAATAGCCAGCATGGATTTGTAAAGAACAAATCATGTCAAACTAATCTGATAGCATTCTTTGATAGGATAACGAGCCTTGTGGATAAGGGAGAAGCGGTGGATGTGATATACCTAGACTTTAGTAAGGCATTTGATACGATCTCGCATGATATTCTTATAGATAAACTAGGAAAGTACAATTTAGATGGGGCTACTATAAGGTGGGTGCATAAGTGGCTGGATAACCGTACTCAGAGAGTAGTTATTAATGGCTCCCAATCCTGCTGGAAAGGTGTAACAAGTGGGGTTCCGCAGGGGTCTGTTTTGGGACCGGCTCTGTTCAATATCTTCATCAACGATTTAGTTGTTGGCATAGAAAGTACGCTTATTAAGTTTGCGGACGATACCAAACTGGGAGGGATTGCAACTGCTTTGGAGGACAGGGTCAAAATTCAAAATGATCTGGACAAATTGGAGAAATGGTCTGAGGTAAACAGGATGAAGTTCAATACAGATAAATGCAAAGTGCTCCACTTAGGAAGGAACAATCAGTTTCACACATACAGAATGGGAAGAGACTGTCTAGGAAGGAGTATGGCAGAAAGAGATCTAGGGGTCATAGTGGACCACAAGCTTAATACGAGTCAACAGTGTGATACTGTTGCAAAAAAAGCAAACGTGATTCTGGGATGCATTAACAGGTGTGTTGTAAACAAGACACGAGAAGTCATTCTTCCGCTTTACTCTGCGCTGGTTAGGTCTCAACTGGAGTATTGTGTCCAGTTCTGGGCACCGCATTTCAAGAAAGATGTGGAGAAATTAGAGAGGGGCCAGAGAAGAGCAACAAGAATGATTAAAGGTCTTGAGAACATGACATATGAAGGAAGGCTGAAACAACTGGGTTTGTTTAGTTTGGAAAAGAGAAGACTGAGAGGGGACATGATAGCAGTTTTCAGGTATCTAAAAGGGTGTCATCAGGAGGAGGGAGAAAACTTGTTCACCTTAGCTTCCAATGATAGAACAAGAAGCAATGGGCTTAAACAAGGGAGATTTAGGTTGGACATTAGGAAAAAGTTCCTAACTGTCAGGGTAGTTAAACACTGGAATAGATTGCCTAGGGAAGTTGTGGAATCTCCATCTCTGGAGATATTTAAGAGTAGGTTAGATAAATGTCTATTAGGGGGGTCTAGACAGTATTTGGTCCTGTCATGAGAGCAGGGGACTGGACTCGATGACCTCTCGACGTCCTTTCCAGTCCTAGAGTCTATTAGTCCCCTTCATCAGATCGATCCAAGCCAGAGCAGACACCATCTGGCACTCCCCGGCTTCCATCCCACCCACAGCCAGGGGAGTAGAACGAAAATACATGGTGCCATCCAAGGGGTATGAGTACCTCTACGTACACCCCGTCCCCTGCTCGTTGGTGGTACAATCAGTCAACGAACAGGAGCGCCACGGCCAACAAGCCCCCGCGCCAAAATCTAGGGAGGCCAGGCGCATGGATTTGCTGGGCCGGAAAATCTACTCTGCTGGAGGCCTTCAGCTCCGTGTGGCAAACCAACAGGCCCTCTTAAGCCGCTACAGCTATAACACCTGGGAAGCTGTCGGCAAGTTTACTGAGTTGGTTCCCCAGGACTCCCGTCAGGAGTTTACAGCTCTCCTAGAGGAAGGGAAGAGGGTGGCGAGAACCTCACTACAAGCCTCCTTAGATGCTGCCGACTCTGCAGCCAGAACGGTCGCCTCTGGCGTAGCTATGCGCCACATATCTTGGTTGCAAGTGTCCGGCCTACCGCCTGAGCCACAATACACCATTCAAGACTTGCCATTCAATGGACAAGGTCTATTCTCGCAAAAGACAGACCCCAGACTACAGAGTCTGAAGGACAACCGGTTATTATGCATTCACTGGGAATGCATACACCCCAGACTCAGAGACAGTCCTTCCGTTCCCAACCTCAGCGCCCTTACCCCCCGCCTCGGCCAAGACAGGATCTTGCCCGAAGACGAGGCCATACTACCCGCAGACGTCAGTCTGGACCTCAAGGGGGCAACAATTCCGGTCCCACCAAACCTCCACCGGGACCCAAAGCAAACTTTTGAGGGTGCGCCCGAGAGCAGTGTACCAATACCCTCCCTGGATCCTCTTCACTTTTACAACCATCTTTCCCCGTTCCTTCCGGCGTGGGCCCAGCTGACCACAGATTGCTGGGTCCTACGTATGGTGGAGCTTGGATACCATCTTCAGTTTATTTCCCCCCCCCGTCCCTCTTCAGGGACCCCTCTCACGAGCAACTCATCATTCAGGAGGTTCGCAAGCTCCTCTCGATTGGAGCTATAGAGGAGGTATCAGAGGAGTTAAGGGGCAAGGGGTTTTATTCCCAATATTTCTTAATCCCCAAGACAAAAGGGGGCCTCTGGCCCATCCTGGACCTGCGAGGACTGAACAAATTCATCAAAAAGTTCAAGTTCTGCATGGTATCCTTAGGAACCATCATTCCTTCCCTGGATCCCGGAGATGGGTACACCGCTCTCGACATGAAGGACGCATATTTCCACATTGCAATTTATCCCCCGCACAGGAGGTATCTGCGCTTTGTGGTAAATCAGGGTCACTACCAGTTTACTGTCCTTCCCTTTGGTCTTTCCTCAGCTCCTCGGGTCTTCACGAAGTGTATGGCGGTCGTCGCTGCTTCCCTGCGCCGTCGTCAAATACACGTCTTCCCTTACCTCGACGACTGGCTTATCCGAGGGACTTCGGAGGCACAAGTGATCAGCCATGTTGCCATCATCAGGGAGCTGTTTGTGCATCTAGGCTTGATCATCAATTTGGACAAGTCCACCCTGGTGACTACGCAGAGGATAGAATTTATCGGGGCAATGCTGGACTCCAACCTTGCCAGTTTGCCCCTGCACCGGTTCCAAGCCATAGTCTCCTTGTTGAAAGTCTTCAGAGCTTTCCAACCACTTCTGCTCGTACTTGCCTTACTCTCCTGGGGCACATGGCTGCATGCACTTTCGTCACAAGGCATGCCAGACTGTGAATGTGCCCTCTGCAAACCTGGCTCACTTCGGTCTATCGGCCGGGCAGGGACGCCATAGACATAATCCTTACAATTCAGCCGGATGTTCTAGGCTCCCTCGACTAGTGGAAGACGTCATCCCAAGTGGGTGCGGGCCTGCCGTTTCATCCTCCCCAGCCCTCCATGTCCCTAACAACGGACGCGTCCTCGCTGGGCTGCGGTGCCCACCTAGGGCTCCTGCACACCCAAGGCCTTTGGTCACCCCGGGAGCTGACGCTCCACATCAATGTGCGAGAGCTGAGAGCGGTCCAGCTGGCATGCCAAGCATTTCAGCACCATCTAGACGGCCGTTGTGTTGCGGTGTTCACGGACAACACAACGGCCATGTATTACATCAACAAGCAGGGCAGGACCCGGTCCTCCCCTCTGTGTCAGGAAGCGATACGGCTGTGGGACTTCTGCATAGCCCACTCCATACATCTAGTGGCCTCCTTTCTCCCGGGGGTACGGAACACCCTCGCAGATCACCTGAGCAGGTCCTTCCTATCACACGAATGGTCAATCCGTCCGGATGTTCTCCATTCGATTTTCCGGAGGTGGGGCTTTCCCCACATAGACCTGTTTGCATCCAGAATGAACAGGAAATGCCAGGTGTTCTGCTCCCTACAGGGTCGCTCCCTGGGCTCCCTGTCGGACGCGTTCCTGATTCCGTGGACGGGCCGCCTCTGTTACGCCTTTCCACCGTTCCCTCTTGTCCATCGAGTCCTGCTCAAGCTCCGAAGGGACAGAGCCCGCCTTATCCTGATCGCTCCGGCTTGGCCGAGGCAGCACTGGTATACCATGCTGCTTGACCTGTCCCTGGCAGACCCAATTCCCCTGCCGTTCTGGCCGGACCTGATCACACAAGACTTCGGCAGGATGCACCATCCGGACCTGCAGTCCCTTCATCTGACTGCATGGCTCCTGTCTGGTTAAACCAGTCGGAGTTGCGCTGTTCCGCCGCAGTACAGCAGGTGTTGCTGGGGAGCAGGAAGCCCTCCACGCGCTCGACATACCTCGCAAAATCGAAGCGCTTCTTCCACTGGTGTAACCAGCACGGCCATTCTCCGCATTCTGCATTAGTCCCCACTATCCTGGACTATGTGTGGTCTCTCAAACAGCAGGGGTTGGTGATCTCCTCTCTGCGAGTACATCTTGCGGCTATATCCACCTTGCATCCGGGGGAAGCTGGCAGTTCCATTTTTTCCCACCCTATAGTTTCCAGATTCCTCAAGGGCTTGGAGCGACTATACCCACAGGTCAAACGGCCTACTCCAGCCTGGGACCTGAACCTCGTCTTAACCAGGCTCATGGGGCCCCCTTTCGAGCCTTTGGCCACATGCTCACTGCTGTACCTGTCCTGGAAAACAGCTTTCCTAGTCGCTATCACCTCGGCTAGATGAGTCTCAGAGCTTCGTGCACTGACTGTGGATCCTCCACATACTGTGTTCCATAAGGACAAGGTACAGCTGCGACCGCACCCGGCATTCCTCCCTGAGGACGTCTCCGCCTTTCACGTTAACCAGGACATCTTCCTGCCAGTCTTTTGTCCAAAGCCGCATTCATCGCGACGAGAACAACAGCTCCATACTTTGGATGTCCGAAGGGCTCTAGCCTTCTACATCGAGAGGACCAAGCCCTTCCGGCGCTCACCTCAGCTATTCGTGGTGGTGGCGGAACGTATGAAGGGCATGGCAATCTCCTCCCAGCGTATTGCATCTTGGGTTACATAGGGCTTGCTATGACTTGGCTCATGCTCAGTCGGGCCATCTCACTGCCCACTCTGCTCAGGCTCAAGCCTCATCTGCCGCGTTCTTGGCCCATGTTCCCATACAGGACATCTGCCGCGCGGCCACCTGGTCTTCCATCCATACGTTTGCATCGCACTACGCATTGGTCCAACAGTCTAGAGACGATGCCGCCTGCGGCTCAGCGGTCTTACATTCTGCAACGTCTCGCTCCGACCCCACCGCCTAGGTAAGGCTTGGGAATCACCTAATTGGAATGGATATAAGCAAGCAAGCACTCGAAGAAGAAAAGACGGTTACTCACCTTTGTAACTGTTTTTCTTCGAGATGTGTTGCTCATATCCATTCCACACCCACCCTCCTTCCCCACTGTCGGAGTAGCCAGCAAGAAGGAACTAAGGAGCGGATGGGCCGGCAGGGGTATATATCAGGCGTCATACCGGCGCCACTCCAGGGGGCGACCTGCCGGCCCACCGAGTGTTGCTAGGGTAAAAAGTCTCCGAAGAATGTGCACGCGGCGCGCACACACCTAATTGGAATGGATATGAGCAACACATCTCGAAGAACAACAGTTACAAAGGTGAGTAACCATCTTTTCTTAAACCTTGGGTCAAGTGCTGTAGCTATCTTTAGAAATCTCACATTAGTACCTTCTTTGTGTTTTGTCAAATCTGCAGTGAAAGTGTTCTTAAAATGAACAACATGCTGAGTCATCATCCAAAATATATGGCAGAATGTGGGTAAAATAGAGCCAGAGACATACAATTCTCCCGCAAGGAGTTCAGTCACAATTTTAATTAACACTTTTTTTTTAATGAGCCTCATCGTCATGGAAGCACGTCCTCTGGAATGGTGGCTGAAGCATGAAGGGGCATATGAATGTTTAGCAAATCTGGCACGTAAATATCTTGTAATGTTGGCTACAAAAGTGCATTGCAAATGTCTGTTCTCATTTTCAGGTGACATTGTAAATAGGAAGAGGGCAGCATTATCTTCTATAAATGTAACACACTTGTTTGTCTTAGCGACTGGCTGAACAAGTAGGACTGTGTGGACTTGTAGGCTCTAAAGATTTACGTTGTTTTGGTTTTGAGTGCAGTTATGTGACAACAACAAAAATCTACATTCGTTAGTTGCACTTTCATGATAAAGAGATTGCACTACAGTACTTGTATGAGGTGAACTGAAAAATACTGTCTTTTATCATTTTTACAGTGCAAATGTTTGTAAAAAAATAATATAAAGTGAGCACTGTACAGTTTGTATTCTGTGTTGTAAATGAAATAAATATATTTGAAAATGCAGAAAAACATCCAAAAATATTTAATAAAATTTCAATTAGTAGTCTATTGTTTAACAGTGTGATTAAAACTGCAATTAATCGCAATTAATTTTAATTAACTGTGATTAATTCACAGCTCTAGTAAAAATCTTATTTTTTACATAATGACAGCTGACATTCTCATGTAATCTCTTGATTCCACCAGCTGAGGTTATAAGAAAAACACCAAATACTGTGAAAGTCACAATAAAATTATGAGACTTGGCAACACTGCATTTAGCAGCTCTGTGTAGTTATAGTGGTAGTCAAAATGGAGTTGTCTTGTATCAGAGTCAACTGTCTAACAAAGCATTATGGCAAGGACACAAAATTATAAGGAAAATGACATCTATGCTTCTGACTGCAACTGCTGTTGAAAGAAATTCGGCTGGCCCACGCTCAGAGCCTTGGCAGGTGAGACAAAAGGCTGCAGAGGAGACAAATGAGCACAAAGACCTCATGGTAATGAAATGTCGCTCTGAGTTCTCTCTCTCAAGGTGACTTGTTGGGTTTTCTTTTCAGCTTGACTCCAGAACAATGGCTCCCTTTGAAGAGAGGAAGTTGGATACTAATCTTTCTTCCTACTTCAGTATGAAAGAAAATCAAAAGAGCAGCATCTGGACCACGTACCACCAAATTACTTTGGAGGGGCTGGAGCTTTGGCAATCCCACTCGGCTATGTCCCTGCTGAAGATGGACACAATACTGCATTGTGATAAGGGCACATTGAGCTACAAGGACAAGGGAGGCAAGATAACAGGAGTATGCGTGGATGAGGCAAAAGGACAGAAGCAGCAGAGTGCAGGTGTGGCGAGGTGGCCAGAATGTCCACTTAATTGGCTCTAATGAAACCGGGGCTGGGGGGAGGGGGGAATCTCTCAGTTTCTACTAGAGACAAGGCCCAAGCTGCAAAATCTGAAGATATTCAGATGTTGGGTTTTAATTTGGTCCCATCTCTAGTTTCAACAGACCAAATCAGAACCCCTGTACAGCCCCACAAAACCAGGAAAATTCCAGTAGCCTGGGGCTTGCAGGGTGTGCTTAAGTGCTGAAGACCTTCTAACTGTACACATCTCTGGATTAAATAATGGGCCTGACTATGTTGCAACGAAGAGAAATTGATGCTTCTTTTTACTCGAGCTTACCCTAGCATCACACTCACTGTTAGGCTCTTACTTTATCATGCTTACCTTATTATGCTATTTTAAGTCATAGTATTTTTAAATATGAACAATGAATATGAAATATGAATATCTGACTCCCAGATAAAAATGGCAGGACCTGTGCATATCCTAATATAGACTTTTATATCATTCTCTGTTCCCTTTGACAGACACTTTTGTTTTAGTTCATCTGATTTACAACTGAGATAGAAACAGCTATTAAACATAACTCAAAATAAGTTTGTTAAGAAAAAGATACTGATAATTTACCTGCTGAGATTTAAGTGCTGGTACCATGACTTGGGCCAAGAAAATTTCCAGGCCCTGAAGGATATTTCCATTAGTACAATCAAACATTCCAAAATTCACCTCCTTCGGGGAGAAAAAATAGTTAGCAGAATGCATTTAAATGAAACTTCTGCAGTTTTGTGACCAACTGAGTGAACTTCAGGCACATTTAAGATGGATGTAAATAGACTACAACCTAAATTTTAGGAATGAGACATTTCTTACCTAATAATAGTCTGTTAGCAGCTTCTCTCATCATTCATCACTAACATGTTCATGATCTCCACTATGGAATTTGGAGGCAGTTCAGTGTTGTTGCTGGAGGCTCCAGGACTAAGACACACCCTTCACCTCAAGTCACCAGAAGAGTTTTTCCAAAGATAGAGATGCTCCAGCAACCAATTGTTAGCATTAAGACAATAACTTGATATAATATATTAAATAAACTTGTGATGGGGTATCTGCCCTACACTGGCAGAGAAGGGGTTAAAAGCAGCCTACAGAGGCTGTGCAGGGAACAGTGATACGGGAGAGTTAAGTCACGAAGAGGATGCTGCAGTATTTGAACTGAGGCGGGTTCGCAGGCAGTGACAAGGATGAGAGAGGCACCGCCAGGAAAGGGCACACTGGCTAGCAGTGCTAATCCCCGAGACAGCCAGCAGGAGGTGCCACAGTGGTGAGTGAAACCCATGATAAACCTTAAGAGAATTATATGTCTAAATCTTTCTGTACAGAAAAATATTCTTGTCATTTACCACACTGCTAGGATGGATTGAACTCAGAGAGAAGCTGCTGACAGAAATAAAATGATCAGGTAAGAAATTTCTCATTCTGGTGGATAGCTTTTCTCCTCATTCATCATTAATAGGAAGTAGCAGGCAGCGATTCAAAGAAGTAAAAGGGGAAAGATAAGCAGTGTTTTAATTATTATTATTATTATAGTAGAAATGCAGGCCGGAATGGACGTTCCCCCACATATAAAGCAAGATCTTTGTACACAAAGCAGTTATGCAGGAACCAACCTAGTAGCACCTTCCTACCAAAGGATGCCTCTCCAGAGAAATGGAGACTTATTTTGCAACTCTTTCTCAGGTGAGGCTTGTACACTTCTTCTCCAATGCCCAAAGGATTTCTGCAAATACTTTCCCCGATGCCTAGCATGTCAACTGATGCAGGATTGTAACATCTTGCATGAAGCTACTTTGAGGCCCTACGACCTTGACATTTTGGATGGAATGAGATGAACAGCAAACTAGCAATGCTCATTTATGTCACAGCCTATCAAATCAGCATCAAGGGTTAGAACAAAATGATGAGAGAACTACTTTGCAGGAATTGTGCAAAGAACTTACCATGGGCAGAATGCTTTAACCACCACCTTTTGCTCATGACAACAACAACATTGTTCTTGTATAGATACAGGAATTAATTCCAAAATCTGTTTTTGGAGGTAATGGGGACTAGAAAGGCTAGTCATAGGCTTGTCTAATCTGTCATTCTGATTAATCATGGCATTTATGATACTCAAATGAAGAGTCTAATGTGCCTACCCACAGATCACTGCTAGGGCTGATACCCATGTTTCTATGGTGCTCAGTTGCAGGAATCCAACCAACCATTCTGGAGAAACTCTAGCGTAGCTGAGATCACCAGAACTTTGCGACTATTATTGTATGTATAGTACAGCAGCATCTGGAGTCCAAGGCCCCATTTTGCCGAGCATTGCACAAGCAAAGAGGTAGTCCCTGTCCCAAAGAGCTTTCTGTTTTCCCTCACACCCGAAATGTAAATTTGAACAGATCAGTGAGTGAAATATCTCGGTCCTGTTTGGATACCAAACTGTATCTGAGGTTAATGGAGAATCCATGCCGAACTATACTTCTCTTCTGATGCCCAGGCTGTTAAGTGTAGATGTTCCTGGTCTCGATGAAGAAGTTCCTGCTTCAAGAGGTTTGGCCTTTTCTGAAGTTACAGTGTGGGATCCTTGGCTATTTAGCAAGTCCAAAGCGTCTTCTAGAGTTTTCTGTGTCCTTCATGTGAACTGTCTTGAAAGGCTGCAGATTCTTCTCTGCTCAGAAAACTATTTTCTGTGCCATAGAGAAGTCTGACCTCTGGTTACACTAAACGTTCATGTCTCAGTTAAAAGCCAACCTCTAACGGAAAGTAGGTGACTTCTCTTCTCTTGAGGGCATTGTAATTGCCCACTGCATGGTTTCTTGCACCTTCTACTGATGCAGCTGATACAGGCCACTGCCACAGTCAACATATTGGACTCGATGGCCAACTACTCCGATACCATATGAACACGACGGGAGAGGTGTTGTTGTTCATACATGCCACTGATAGAGATGTCAAAGTGAACCATCTAGTTCATTCTCTCAGATTTTGGAAATTTGTCTGCCAAGAATGCTCCCCACCCTAGGAAGCTTGTGTCCAGAGTGAGTATGAAAGGGTCTAGAGTAAAAATCGGGTTGCCTTTCAGTGTGTTTGTACTTACCTACCCACCAAGGGACATTTGGATGTGATCTGAGAATGACACCTAATTTTGCACTGCATCAAATACATAGTTCCATGTCTTCAGAAGGTATTTCTGCAAGCACATTTTGAAAGATCCACTCAGGAATGAAGCCAACGCAACACATGAGCAATCCTAGCCATTGGAAACAACTGGCTATGAATGACCACGGCCAGGAAATGACTGATACAATGAAGTTTTGGTTCTTTGCTAATCTCTACCATAGTGGTAAAATTATGGCCAGATCCTTGTCTGTTTTGACTCCTGTGAGCAACTCTCAGCTTTGGGATCAAAATCTCTTCTTGATTTTGAAGAAGTGGTAGCTACAAATCCTTTCCAGCAGCTGTCCAGTAATGAATGGGTCTGTTTCTCAGGACAGGCTACAGATTGGTAAATTGTCTATACATGGAGTATAAGTGTGTAAATTGTGACCTGTCCCTTGCTGTGATTACTACCACCTATTTCTCAAGACTGCAGGTGAGAGGATGGATAAGAAGGAAGAGTCTTGTACAGGAATTGTGAATTCTCATACACAAATGCTCTTTGTCTTTGTCGTGCTGACAATTTTTTTTTGTTTTGGAGGAAAATATATCCAGATTTCTTTGGAAACTTCTGCTCCTGATTTTTCCCTCTGCCAGGGGAAAAGTCCCTTCTTGGATACCATTGGAGTTGGTCGGACTGCTGTGCTGGCATTGATAACAAACACTGAAGTCTCTGTGCACTCTCAGTTACTAATTTCTCTACTGTTTCCCCAAATGGTTCCTCACCTGTACATTTGGATTCAAAAGGTATCTGTTTAGGATGACTGATTACTGTCCTGAGTATAACATGGCTTCTTTGTACCCATCAAGTTGGAAATCATTGCACATCACAAATCACATCAAAGATTTGATCAGGACAGAACCTAAGATGCCTCACTCCAAGCCAGGATCATAATGCTAGATGATGAGACACTTGTTTACACCAAGTGGGCTTTCCTTACTGAATATATGAAAAACCTTTGCTTTGCAAAGCTTTAACTGAAGTTCTGAAATTGCTGTGCAGTGTGGCATCAGTTTTATGGTCTACGGGCACTTTTGGAAGGAAGTCCCTTTCTGAGGGTGTGACTGTGTCTTTCACCTATAGAGCTACAGCTTCACCAGTGTTAGGCTCCCCAAACTTACAACATTTCTTTGGTTTTATATGACTTTTACTTTAAAATTTGGTTTTAATCAGATGGCCTCATTTGGATGTTATGATGGTTCTCAAGGAGGCATCTACGTGAAACTGTGTATTTAATAATACTTGAAAGGAAACATGTTTTATTAATATTAATGAGTTCCTTGCAGGACACTGGCATCCTGTCTTGTAAGAGTACAGCCAGTTGTGTGGAGGGGGTTGGTGGTGCAACTGTGGTACTTCCCCTGGCTTTTTACAGAGGAGAGGTAGTATGCTATTCAACGTGACCTCGAGACTGCTGAACCAAGGAAGAGTAATGGACCAAATACCGCGACTGGGGAAGTAGCTTGCTAGATATCTCTGGAAGCCTGAAAGGCTGCCTGCCTGCTCCCTCGGGCTGGCTAGCATGCAAGTAAATACTGCAGGAACAACCTAGTACTGCTCAGGGCTTTACTCAGTAAATCAGGATCATTTTGAACATAGGAAGGGATTTTTCATTTACCCCTCTATAATCCCATGATGGTGCACCTCTGTGGGAACAGAGTCCGCATGTGCCTCTGTTCTGGTCACACACCAGCTCAAATATGCCTTTTGCTTGTGGAGCCAGTCTGTGAAACAGATATGGGGTGGTCAGCAAGATAGAGACCTTTCCCTGCCTTTCAGGCTCAGCCCTTTTCCTTGGCAGAGCAAGGGTTTATGGCTGATCACAAGGCACAATCCCCATTCCACTGCTGCCTGAACCCGAGCCCTTGTCTGTGACAGAGAGAGTATCCTTGTGTTGAGAGCCAGCCAGGCACAGTTCCAATTATGCAGCAGTCTGAGGCAGGGCTGCACAAGAGGACCAGGCTTTTCTGCAAAGCCAGACATACTATGGGAGGCAAAGGACGGTGAGCCTGATTCAGCGCACTGTGAAAGCCCGTGTATAGGAGAAAAGCCCCAGAAAACACTCCTTCTGGAGGGAAGGCAAAGGAAAAGGGGTTTAACCCCTGATCTTCTCACATGTTCATTTAAGGATACAAATTGCTGCCTTGGGAAGGACACAATTGTTTTTCCTTTTTGTGACCGAAAGTCTATGCGGTTTGCAGCACTCATTCCTGAGTACCATTAGAATCTCCTGTCATAACATTTCTTCCCAGATCTGGACCTTAGCGTCCAAAATATGGGTGTTAGCATGAAAACCTCCAAGCTTAGTTACCAGCTTGGACCTGGTAATTGCTGCCACCAGCCAGGACTTATACAGTGCCTAGCTCACTGTGGTCTCCCCAAAACCTTCCCTGGGGGACCCCCAGACTCAGATGCCTTGAGTTTTACAACAAAGGGAAATAAACCCCTCCTCTTGTTTCCTTGTTACTTCCTCCCAGGCTCCACTCCCTGGACGACCCTAGGAGATTCCCTGCTTCCAGTCCTGGAAACACAAGTACCGAGAGATCTAATCTCTCTTCCCCCTCACCCAGAGGGTATGCAAAGTCAGGCTTAATAAATCTAACACAAAGAGATTTTTCCCCTGACTTCTTCCTCCCACCAATTCCCTGGTGAGCTGCAGACTCAATTCCCTGGAGTCCCCACTAAAGAAAAACTCCAACAGGTCTTAAAAAGAAAGCTTTATATAAAAAGAAAGAAAAAGGACATTAAAAATAGTCTCTGTAATAAGGTGACAATATACAGGCTCAATTGCTTAAGAAAAAAAGTGAATAAACAGCCTTATTCGAAAAGAATACAATTTAACACATTCCAGCAACTACACACATGTAAATACAAAAAACAATATAAACCTATTATCTTACTATCCTTGTACTTACAACTTGGAAACAGAAGAATAGAAAGATCACTCTCAGAGCCAAGAAAAGGAACTGACCAAGAACAAAGGACTCACACCCAAAACTTCCCTCCACCCAGATTTGAAAAAGTCTTGTTTCCTGATTGGTCCTCTGGTCAGGTGTTTCAGGTTACTGTTGTTACCCTTTTACAGGTAAAAGAACATTAACCCTTAGCTATCTGTTTATGACATCCCCCAATTCACAGTGAGAGGAAGAGGAGCAGTTTAGGAGCCCTGCTTCGTTCCTGAGTGAGTCAAGGACCCACTTCAGTATGTGGGGCGGAAACTTGGGTCCTTTCAGTGACATTTTCTCCCTCCAGCCAGGTCTGTTGCAGGACTACCCAGGAAGCTGCCTCCTAGTGTCCTCTTTGTCCTTATATTCCCTGACCAAAAGCTCAGAGGTTGCCAATCAGGCGTTTTCATGTTGGAGTCCCAGTTCCTCAGGGCAGGATGGGGACTTGACATTCCTGTCTGACTCTGCAATCCCCGAGTGGAGGCAGAGGAGTCCAGCAGGGAAGCACTGCAGTGCTGGATCCAGGTGGCTAAGACCATCACACTGGTCTTTACCCCACCCAGGGGAGGAGGCAGAGGAAGGGAGGAAGATTATAAATCACGACTGCATAAAAATGAATAACAATTAAAATAAAATAAAATAGTTGGGAAAAACTAAATCACCGACTTGCTCTACTGCCAAAGGCAGAAAATTTGGTAGCCACAGATGAAGGAATGGCATAGTCCTGCAGTCTCCAGAAGCAACACTCGACCACTCCTGAAGTCCATAGGTGGGGGGCACTAACCCATTAGTGATGAATGAGGAAAGAAGCTGTGCAACAGAATTCATCAGCTTTTACAAAAATAAATGTATCAAATAATTCGGAAGGGTATAAACTCAGACTCTCTCTTTTTTTATTTGCGTATGTTAAATTTGGCATGTTTGGATTCCCTTTATAAAGCTATTTCAGTGTTTCCTGAAAATGACAATCCCTCCAAATGTCTTGAAAGATTTTAATTGTGTTTTGCTGTATAGGGTAGGGATAAGCTTTGGATTATATCTTGCTTTTAGTTTTAGGGAATATCTATTTTAAAATGTTTTTAAAGGTGCATCTATTCAATTTGGGGTTTGCATAATTTGGCTGTGCAGTTGAAAAGGAACTTGCATTGACAGTGAGTAGAGGAAAGCAAGGCTTGCAGCCAACTGTTAGTAACAACTGTGTTTGTGTGTTACCAAGATTTGATCCTGCAAACCTGTAAAACACATGCATAGCTTTATTCACATTAGTAGGGTGACTACTCATGTGACTAAATGTAAACACATGTGTAAGTGTTTGAAAGATTGGGGCACAGATGTTTAATGCACCCAGATTCAAGATGAGGGGTAAATTAAACAAACAATCTAAAGTAAATAATCACACCATCTTGTTTTAAAAGAAAAAATAAATCAATTAATTTTAAATTGTCACAAAATACAAAAACAATTTAAAATTATTAAAGAAACAAAGCCACAATTTCACCTGTGTGCTAACTTAGGCCCTGGTTAAGCAAAATACTTAAGCATTTAAGCACAAAATTAAGTCCATTCCAATTCAGAAAAGCACTTAAAGTTAAGCAAATACTTAAGTTAAACACAAGTTTAATGATTTTTTTGACCGAGGGCCTTAGAGCCAGAAATGTGCTTTTGTTGAAATCGGGGTGGGGGGGGGTGGGGGAAGGGACACAATCCTGAGTTATGCTCAGCATCCTCAACTCCTTTTTCAAATTTCTGCTGAAAATGTCTCTCCCCCTCTTCTCTGTAATAGCGCTGTTATAAATATTTTATTAGATAAGCTGAAGGCAGTCTAAGACATTTGCTGGTATTCATGTATATTTCTTGGCTTTTAGAAAGACTAAGTTCACTAGCTTCAGTAGCTACATCCCGCAGAGCTCTCTTTATTCCTGCATTCTACTGATGTGTTCCCATTTGAGGTCCTTCTGACTCGTGGATAAAGGTTAAATGGGGCCTGGATACACCAAAACTTCATGTTCTCACATCATGGAACCGCCTTCTCAGACTCCACTGACTCATTTATCCTTGTCTCTCTCAAAACACCTGTTCCTCCCTAACCCAGACAGGTCTATCTCATTGTTTCCTCCAAGTGCATTCCACAATATTGACCTCCTCACCCACCAATAAACTCAGTGTCTCACTGACTCACTGCTATGTTGAGTCCACTTAGACCAGGGGTGGGCAAACTACAGCCCGCAGGCCACATGTGGTGCATCAGATCTTTTAATCCGGTCTTTGAGCTCCCACTGGGGAGCAGGGTCTGGGGCTTGGCCCCCTCCGGGTGTGCCATGGCTTCGCATGGCTCTCGGAAGCAGTGGCATGTCCCCTCTCTGGCTGCTACACATAAGGGCAGCCAGGGGGCTCGCACACTGCTCCCACCCCAAGAGCTGGCTCTGCAGCTCCCACTGGCTGGGAACCGCAGCCAGTGGGAGCTGCAGGGGTGGTGCCTGCACATGGGGCAGCAGCAGAGCCACCTAGTCACGCCTCCGTGCCTCCGTGGAGGAGCCGGAGGGGAGACATGCCAGTGCTTCCAGAAAATCCACCCAAAGCCTGCACCTGAGCCCCTTCCGCATCCTAACCCCCTGACCCAGCCCTGATCCCCCTCCTGCCTTCCAAACCCCTCAGTCCCAGCCCAGAGCACCCTCATACATCCCAAACCCCTCATCCCCAGCCCCACCCCAGAGTCTGCACCCCCAGCCAGAACCCTCACCCACTCAACCCCCCGTGCCCCAACCGCCTGCCTCAGCCCTGATCCCCCTCCCGCCCTCCGAACCCCTCGGTCCCAGCCCGGAGCACCCTCTTGCATCCCAAACCCCTCATCCCCAGTCCCACCTCAGAGCCTGCACCTCAACCTCCTGCCCCAGCCCGGAGCCCCCTCCTGCACCCTGAACTCCTCATTTCTGGCCTTACCCCAGAGCCCACACCCCAGCCAGAGCCCTCACCCCATCCCACACCCCAACCCCCAATTTCGTGAGCATTTCTGGCCCACCATACAATTTTTATACTCAAATGTGGCCCTCAGCCCAAAAAGTTTGCTCACACCAGCTTAGACGACTGGGCCTGAATCCCAAGTATCCTTCCTTAATCCTCTGATTATGCTTCTGGACTTACGCCTCAGCCCACAACCCTTATTCATGTGATCAGCCCCATTTACTTTATTTGGGTTACTTGCATGAATAAGAATTAGTCATATGAGTAAAGTCTACAGGTTTAAACATTTCTCTATTGAATTTTACATTTTCACTTCGGACAAGAAGGGAATTTTACTCATACAATGGGTTATTACATCTTTTCTGATGTTCATCATAAATCCTGTGAATAGCTGCCTGCATAATTATTCACATCAGAACACTGCTAGGCTGTAAATATTTTTCTAGATCATAAATGAACATCCTAACATATCCAAGTAGCCCTTTTCATGCAAATACTCTCTGCTGCTTTATCTAACTCCATTGAGACTAGTTGTGTGAGTAAAGGTTTGTAGGATCAAGTCCTAAATTTTAAGCAAGCTGTAAACATTATCTGATTTTTGCCTGACCTGAGAGATATTTGCTGTAGTTATTGCTTTATCTGTAGTCCTTAGAAAAAATGCACAAGTTCCTGTTAAGCCCTGTAAAAAAAGACAGATATAATACATACAAGTAAAAATAATATACTCAACAAATTGGAAAGAGACAAAAACTAAATTATAAAGAAAAATCAATTACTTGAAAATATTTAAGAAACTATTTACTGAGACTTCTGTACATTTCCAGGCGAATAACTGGTTCTCAAATATCAATCACTCAGCTTTGTTTCTCAGTTGGCATTAATTCATTGAGTATACTTGAGGAAATGTTCAATTTTCAAGCATTTCAAGTACCTTTATAGATTCATTGTATTTTTAGGCCAGAATGAACCATTTTGGAATATTCTTTCCTTCCATTTATTTAATTTTAAAAAATCCCTAAAAGTGTTTTTTTTTTCAATCCAAATACATTTTTAAATGTCTAACATCTGCTTTTTCCCTTCTGGTGGATTAGAACCAGTTTCTCAGACAACACTCAGCTAAATTACAAGTATCTACAGCTAAATGAGCTTACAAATAAAATGAAAATCTTTAAATCTGAATAAAATTCTGTGCTCCATGTTTCTCTTTATTATTTATTTATATTACGGTATCACTTAAGAACTGCAATCAAAGATGAGATCCCAACTGTGCTAGACACCATACAGATATATGCAATTAGAGATGGTCAAAATAAAGTGAACACACTGTCACTTTAAGTCCCCTTTCCAGCTTCCCCCCACATGGAAGTTTCACTCCTCCTGGTCCCAGCCCAGCCGGCCCCCGCTGGAGACCAAGTGGCGCAGGACCACAGGTAGGGAGGGACTCGGCTCCACTCCAGGCAGCAGGCGGGGGCACACTGCCAGTGACCAGCCCCGGACATGCCGCTCTGGGCTCCCCAGGGCTGGTACAGAGCTGAGCCCTCAGCTGGCTGGCTGAGGAGCGAAGGAGGGAGGGCCAGGTGAGTGGAGGCAGGGAGAAGCCCACCGGCCCAGTGCAGGGGAGGGGCTGGAGAAGAGAGGAGTCCGGCCACTGCCAGTCTGGGGAACCTCAAGCCCCTTGTGGCGCCCCCCCCCCCCGGCTATGGCGCCCTAAGGCCGGCTTTGTGGGCATGAAATCATCATCCATTAGGAAACTCCAACTAGTACAGAACATCTCAGTGCATCTCCTCAGCAACGCAGGCCATCACATCTGTCCTTAGCTCTGTACCCTGGCTTCCCATAGAACGTTAAGCAAAGTTCAAGGTCTCTGTTCTTACCTTGAAGGCACTCAATGGCCAGGGCACAGCATATCTAAAAGATTGCTAAAACTCCGGAACAAGGACCATGACTCGACTCCTTAGGCACAGCAAGACTTTCTGCAATAAGGTAAAACTCATCTGTGCAACAGACTGAGCTTTCATGGTTTTAGACTATGGAATGAACTCCCCCAAGAACTAAAGATCATCACAAACCTCACCACCGTGTGCTCCAAGTGCAAGACACTCTTTTTAACATGCCTTTTCTGAGGGCTTGTCTACTCAAACACTTAGTTTGCAACAAGCCGGGGTGTCACAATAGCCTGCTGCGCATTACGTGAACATGTGGACACTGCTGACAAAGTCACAGAGTTTACGGTCAGAGAGGACCATTAAATCTTCTAGTCTGACCTCTAGTCCGCCAACATCACCCGGCACCTGCAGACTAAACTCAACCGAAATGAGAGGCAAGTATTACAACCCACAAGAGATTAGACAATTATGAGCCACAGACAGAGAATAGGAGAGACACCCCGGCTTGTTGCTTCTGGAATGTTGCAACCAACCTCAGAGTGAGAACTCATTTTTCTCCCACATAAGATATAAATTAGAAGTGAGCTCCAGAGCTGTCGAATCTTGCCCCCTACCATCACAAGCAACCTCATCACACAACTGCATTTAAAAATTTGTCCAGCTGTCTATTAAAACTAATTCATTTGTTTACCCCCACAACTCCTATTCGGAGGTTGACCCCAAATGTCACTTAGTGCACTACTAGAAGATGCTCAGATATAACAGTGATGCGGGAGGTATTCCCTATATAGTATGGAATAGAATCAAAACTAAAAGTATTTTGTTGGAAGAAAATACATAATTTTTATCCTTTAAAATATACATTCTCAAAAAATATGTACATTTTAAAGAACAAAAATTTCTTTTTATTGTGGGATCTACCTCTAAACTAGAAATGGCTGAATAGTGAAAAATATAATTCATGAATTACAAGCACTTGTTTAAAAAAAACTTCCAACATTTACAATACTGTTAACAATGAATTATTTGACCAGCTTTCCTCCTGATAATGAGCTCTGAAATCTGTTAAACAACATTGCCTTTAAAGTCAGTTTTCCTGTAGAATTCTCATCTCAGTTTATAATCTGGTGGGAGAACTTGTAAGTATGGAGACATTGGTATATCTAACAATTATATAAAGCTATTTTAACTCTGCACAATATTTAGCACTTACCAGTATACCGTATTATCCATCCTAAAAGCATTCACAAATTTAATCTAAGGAATAAATGGATCATACCTCGGTAGAGCCCGTTGTAATAAATAACTTCTTCTGCAAAAGTGAACTTGGGGAAGACCCATCTGTCCTCAAAGGAACATTTGACTTTTGCTGCCAATTAAATTATAAATAAGAGGTTACTAAAATAAAAATTCCATGGAAACTATTATTCATTATGTAATTCATCCTAATTAAATGTATGAACTATAACTATAGTTTATTCTGAATCACAGATGAATCCATAGCTCTAGACATAATTCTTGGCTCCGTTTTATCTGAGTAACAAGTGCACAATCATAGCCTCCTGCAATTGGTTTAAAAGTTCCCCTCTCACAGAAAAACTCAGAGAGGGAAGGGAAAAAAAGTCAGAAAACTTAGTCTGCAATGTTTCATAGGCAAACCTCCTTCATGAGAGCAGGTTGTTCAAAGCCACATGGAAGGAGCAGAGAGCCCGTCCCTGATCTTGAATCAGTGCTTTCCTGTCACTAGAGCTGGGCATGGTTCAGACCAGAAGGGAAGAATTAAATAGTTGGTCCAATTCTCCTGTTTTCACAATTAGTTCCTCTAGTTTTTGAGTGCCTTATCATAGTGAACAGTTTGCCTAAGTGAACAGTCAATCCCTTTTTAAATCTTGATAACTTCCTCTTTTGGCCATTTCTGAGTCTTCTGTTTTCTACTGAGATTAAGAATAGTACCATACCATACCAAGAGGGCCTGCTCCTGTTCCCACTGAAGTCAATGGGGATTTTGCCAGTGACTTCAGAGGGAGCAGAATTAGATCTATGGTTTGTAAATACAAATGTATATAAGAGAATGCTCTTTAAGATTTTCTGAGCTTTCTAATAAATATGCAATTGCCTTTCAAAAATGTTTTAATCTAACTTTGCTATTTGAAAACAGTAATGCTAGAAACATACCTGCCATGAATCTTGGTAAAAGAAAAGTAACTTTTTAAGTCTGTTCTCTGCAAAGAATTCTCCTACAAGCTGAAACTAAAACAAAATTACAGTGCTAGTTAATTATAAAATATTCTGAGAAAAATCTGATGTATGGCAATTTAGGAAACATTTCATAGATACAAAATAAATATTACCTTTTCATCAGAAATAACAGAGTCCTCTACTTCCTGTTCATTTAAACCTATTCCATCTGCTAATCTTAATATCAAATACTTGTGTCTGTCATCTAAATGAGCTCTTCTCTCTTCCTTGGTGACTTTGGCCTGCTTGGCCAATTCTTTCTTAGCTTCACTGGATAGCATTACATTTTTCTTCCCATTTGGCTAGAAGATAAAAATGTTTTAGAAAATATATTATTTTCCAGCATCCTTTTTTTCATTTAAAATTTAAGCAGCATATGCTGTTGCTTTTTAAAACAGTTTCAAAAATTTTTAAACAGGGAGATTTGATGGAAGGTACATTACTTGGTTTAGTGAATTCCTTTTAACACATTTTAAATTTTTTTAAAGTTTTTATTTTACAGTAATGATACAAATAGTTGCATAGATTGATATCTACAATATTGTACAAGAAAACACCATTACAGAGTTAAATTAAAAAAAGAGAGGAACATCTGTTCTAGGGAACTCTCCAAGGCAAAAATATTACACATTATAGGGCCAATACAATCAAAACTTCACATCTGCACCCCAGAAATAGAGGTGTACTCAGACCTAAATTCACAATAAAAACGTATGTCAAAAAATGGACCTAATCCATAGATGCTGAACTCTGGAAATCCAGCTTCCAAACCTCTAAGTGTTTATTTCTCAGCTTTTGGTCCACGCCCAACTCTACTGTCAGCACTGTGAACTACCATTACAAGACTGTTACTCAACAGAAACAAACAAACAGCTCCACAGCAAAATCACCATCAGCCTCACTCTCCTCTCTCACTGGAACATGTTTAACTGGGCTTTCGGATGTAGCTCAGAGGAGGACTGTAATAGAAATGGAAAGAAAAAAGCCCATACAGACAAAGGATTTTTAAACAATCTTCAGATCTGTATAATAAGGAGAAAAGCACATGGTGAAGAAGAAATTTTGAAATAAATAGCAAATCTTTATCAGTTTTATAAGAAGAAATATACACCTCATAGAAAAATGAAAAGTAAAGATTAATTCCAATGAGCCAGGTCCTCTGGTTTGCAGGGTCCTGGAGCACAAAGCAGTCATACAGCCATTCATCTTAACCACCAACCTGAGCATTTCCTTCATCTGCAGGAAACTGCTTGTGTGGTATGGGGCTGACTTAATTGCTCTTACAACTCCCCTCCTCCCTGTTCCCAGTGCAGGAGGTATGGCTGGGAAAAATGGGACAGTATCCTTATACTCCAGCAATCTCCAGCTAATGGAACAGTTCTTGGGGCACGGGACAGTCAGGTACAAATTATAGCAGCTGTTAGCATGCTCTTAATTATCTCAGAGGTTGGGTTGACCCTCCCCCCCTTGGTCACTGAATTGGGGAGCACAAATGTGGCCCAAAGCCACCTTTTCCCCTACACTTTAGTCTTGCACCAGAAAATCTGTCCTGATGTTTCTAAGCTTCCTTTCCTACCTCTCAGAAGCATTTCCCTTATCTCTCTGAGCTCAGGACACAGGAAGAGGAGCTAAATAACTAGTTACTTGGCAGATCTATTCTTATGCCTCTAAGAGACACATTTTTCTGATCCACACAGAATTCTTCTATTCATGAGCCATCTCTATTATTAATGTAACAGCTCTGACTCCCATGCTAGAAACAGATTTTCTTGTTTTGTATTACAATATGCCCAGGATGAAAGCCAAATGTCATTCAACAAAAGTCAGAAGACTTACCACTTGAACTTATAATTATTAGTGATAGTGGCTAGGTATAACAGGAGTATATAAATTTAATTTAGAGCAGTTAGTGGTGCCATTCTTAATTAGCACTCTAGTTAATGTCACTGCAGTAAGAGTTTATCATCTCTTTGATGGATAAAATACTGGAAATTCAGTCCTTCCTTGTCTCTAAATATGGTTATTAGGTGACTAATCAAGCATCATTTTATATATATTATCTGATGTAGGTTTTGCTGTTGTTGGTTTTTGACAATTCCACTGCTGTAGGATATTTTTAAATTCTTTTCTGAGTGAGGATTGTGACACAGAGAAGCTATACAGCATATTGACATTTTTATTCAGACCACGAATGGAAGCAGAATGAGGATACATTCCTAGTGTAAGCTTCCTTCACTTTGTTTGTGAAGCACTTAGTCAAGTCTTCCTAGGTTTTCTATAACCTAGGAAGACAAAGAAAAGAGGTGAATCAGTGTGTGACACTGAAACCAAATATAAAAATATGTAACCACAGAAAATAACAGGTCTGCTTCTGCACATGCAATGAGGGCTTCCTAGGAACTGCTGTTCACTGCAGTCAACAGAGGCCAAAGGAACTCGGCACCACCCAAAAGGTACTTAGGCCCAGATCCCCAAAGGTATGCAGGTGCCAAACTCCCATTGATTTCAATGAGAATTAAGCATCTAAATATCTTCGAGGATCCAGGCCTTAGCACCTTGCAGGTCTGTACCAAATTTAGCAACTGCATTTTGACAATGAACCTTCAAGAATGATCTGTAATGGAAAAGCTTTGATAGCTAAAAGACAAAGTTAGGTGACAAGAGATTTTAAAATGAAATCACTTGCCGAAACAGCAGCAGTTGAAGATGACGCTATTATAGCTGATCCTGGCTCAGTAATATTCTTCTTAAAGGCGCCTCTACGCCTGTGGCCCTTTCCTTCACCATCTAGGATAAAGAAATGGCAAGCTATAGTTATTCATATTAACTGTCTGTATATGCAATACAGTGCATCTTTAACACCAACAATCGCACGTGATGATAGGAAAGTTGCTATAAAGCATCTATCTTTGAAAAGGAACCAAGGAAAATTCTGGGAATTATAGATCAGCGAGCCCTTCCTTGGTGCAAGTGATACTGAGTATCTATTTAACAACAGAGTAGTACCACATGCACAATCGTTTTGAGGATTTTTTTATTACATGTTAATTGAAAAAAATTGTAACCCTGCGAGCATAAATTAAACAAATACATGCATATGTATTTGACAGGAAGAATGCAAATCTTTCCCTGAACTAATCCATAGTGCCACTACTCTTTCAAGACCTACCTCTGCCACAGTGTCTCTAAGAAATCAATGCCTTTGGGCTTGATTTTGCTACCCTTACTCAAATGGTACCTTACCCTGTGAGCAGTACTTTTAATTTGGAATGCAGCACTCCTCAAGGAAAGCAATGCTTGCAGGGGGAGGGATAGCTCAGTGGTTTGATCATTGGCCAGTTAAACCCAGGGTTGTGAACTCAATCCTTGAGGGGGCCATTTAGGGATTTGAGGCAAAAATCTGTCTGGGGATTGGTCTTGCTTTGAGCAGGGGGTTAGACTAAATGACCTTCTGAGGTCCCTTCCAACCTTGATATTCTATGAACTGGACTATTCATAATTATTAGAAGAAAATTGTATACATTTAATTGTAACAGTCTCCCACTACTCTTTGTATGTCACTTGTCTTGCAAGCTCATTGAGGGAAGGATTGTGTCTTCATGTATGTTTGTACAGCATCTAGAACAATGAAGCCCTGGTCCTGATTGAGTCTCTGGATGCTATCAAGAGCAAGTTGGAATATGGTCTTTTTTCCCATAGAAAAAATTAAAGTTTAAAAATTTCTGTCAAAAACTTTAAAAATTCTGGCTGAAAACCTAACATTATCAGCCAAAAGCTTGCTGCTGAAGATAAACATTTTTTATTCAAAACACCTACACGGTGCCTCATGGGAGTTGCAGTTTAGTTGGAAAACCCAATTTTCTGTTTCAGTTTTGACAGAAAAATTTTGACCAGCCCTAGAGCTAGCTCTAAAAATCATACATCGATGCTCCATCAATATTCTATATCACTAGTGAGAAAGAATCCTATGCTGTGTGATTCCAGATAAATAACACAGACATAAACTAAAATCGTCCTCCTCTAAAAATTAAAAGTACTCTGTGAACTTGATTTTTTTTTTAAGTTGACTAATTTTTTAAAAATTCCAGTTTCTGGATAGAGCATCCTTTATTGTCCTGAATGGGCTTTCTATCTCTTATATTAAAAAGATGTTTTTCCTGCTCCCCTGTTGATGTAATATTCCCATACATGAGGTTGTTTAAGTGCATTTCCTTTAAACACAATTATTAAAAATAAAGGAAATCACCTGGTAAACCAGTATCAACATCCATTTACATGCCTTACCACATAAACACACTCATAGACTCCTCAGCAACACAACAAAGTTGCTTTCCTTTCCAAACCACAATTATCCACAATGCAAATCCTTTTCCTAACAGTCACACTAACACATAACGTTAACATGATAAATTAACAATATCCTGGACAGACCTTACTGAACTGAGTTTAATACTTTGGGGGTCCATACTATTCAAAATGTAATTGTTCAAGTGTCGTTGTGAGATAATATGTAACTGCTCTAGGATGGTGTCTGCAAAAGTAATTCTTTCAGTAATCAGTCCTTTCGAACCACCATCCTAGAGAGGTTCACATATATTGTTCAGACTGGATTCTCCTGGGACCAACAGACAAAGAGCGGATTTCTGGATAAGAAACCTGGTTTTAAACAGCCTTAGACCTTTTGATCTGATCCAGCAAATGGACAAGATCTCCATTCTACAGCACGGGGGAGGGGATTCGTAGGGAACGGTTGGAAGGACTGACACTCTGACCAGAGTCTTTGGGCGGGGGGTGGAGGGTGATCTCTGGTAAGCTTATTAGCATGGGTACGGGTTCTTTTATTGTTTTAATGTATTTTCTTTGTAGTAGTTTTACCTTAAGAATAAAATATGCTTGCTTAGGAAAAGTTGTGTGATAACTTATAACTAAGAGCAGTCACGCTGTGTTGAGTCACTGAAGCGGGAGGCAAACAGGCCTGCTTAGGCAAACTCTTCTTTTCTGGGAATAACACAGTGAAGACAAGGAACTGTTCAACCTAGAGATACTCTGGTCAGGAGACACAGGGACACAGGACTCCACCCAAGAAAGCAATGGCTCGGGAGCTGGAAGCCTGAGAGTGAGTGCCTTTGCTGGACCACTGAGGGGAAATACAGGTGCAGATGCCCTGAGCTTGTGTGTGACTGTGAAGAACTGGGTGCATGCATGGTAGGTGGCTGTATGTTGGAATATACAGGCAGTCTGTTGTGGAATGGAAGAGTTTGTGAGTGTGTCTGGCTATTAGGACATTTGGATGTTGAGGTCCTGATTCAGCACTATACTGTTATGCTAGATGTTGGGAGGGTCCCAGCAAACATGTCTGATCAATCAAACTGTGAAGCTGATGGTCATGCTAGTCACCTTCCTTTCAGGTGAATGAGGGATCGATTAAATGCCCCTTTATCTAGTGATAGCTAAAACAATGAACGCCATGGCCCAAGGACAAAAGTGAATGCAAACTCAGGGGCCAGGGGTTGATATGGTTGCTGCTGTCCATCAGGGCATGTGTAAACAGCGAACCAGAGAGCAGACACAAAGCAAAGAAAAAGCAGGAGAAATTCTGGTAGTGTGGCTTTTTGGGCAGAGTGGAAGCTGGAAAGGCAGGCTTGGAGTTCTCCTAATGGAAATAAGCTGCTACGGGTAGCGTGTGAATCGCCAGGTGGGGGAGGCTAGGCCTCAGCCACACCCCTTCCACCCGAGGCCCCGCCCTTCCATACCCCCCCCACCGGAGCCCAGAGCCCCTCCACCAGAGCCGCCAGTCCGCACCCTAGCCTAGCTCCCTCCCCAGCACCGGGAGGCTGGCAGTGCTGCCGCAGCTCCCCCTTCCCCAGAGCACTGGGAGGGCAGGCAGTGTGGCTGCAGCCCCCAACCCTGCAGCAAAGGGAGAGCAGGTGGTGTGGCCACAACCCCCACCCAGCCCCAGAGCGCCAGGAGGGTGGGCAGCACGGCCGCAACCCTCCCCAGCCCTGGAGCACTAGAAGGGTGGGTGGCGCAGCCCGAGCCGGGGCCACTCCAGAAGGAAACTGGACTCCAGCCACAAGCGGGAAGCAGGCAGAAAGGAGCCTGGGGGCAGAGCATTGGTGGGGCCTGTCGTGGTATATTTCCCTAATCTGAACCTTAGAGTCCAAAAGTTGGGGTACCAGCATGAATTCCTCTAAGCTCAATTACCAGCTTAGATCTGATAGCTGCCACCAATCAGGACTTGGAGTGCCTGATACACTCCGGTCCCCCCAAAACCTTCCCTGGGGACCCCCAAGACCCAGACCCCCTGGATCTTAACACAAGGAAAGTAAACTCTTTCCCTCACCGTTGCCTCTCACAGACTTCCCCTCCCTGGGTTACCCTGGATGATTACAGTGATTCAAACTCCTTGAATCACAATACAGAGAAATCAGGTTTGTTCCCCCACCTTCTCTTCCCCTCCAGGTGTTCCCGCCCTGGGCTCCTGGAGAGATAGACAGATTCAAGCTCCGTGAATCTAAAACAAAGGGATTCCACCCTTCTCCCCTCCCTTCTCCTTCCCTGTTAAGTACAAACTCAGTTCCCTTGAGCCTTAACAAGGGGAAAAAATCAGACAGGTCTTAAAAGCAAAACTTTTAATAAAAAAAGAAAGAATAAAGTAAAAGGTGTCTCTGTAATTTAGATGGTAAAAGTTATAGGGTCTTACAGCTTATAGACACTAGAAAGAAGCATCCCCCCCCCCAGCAAAAATACAATTTAAAATACTTCCAGCAAACTACACATTTGCAAATACAGAAAACAATCAAAAGACTATAACAGCCTTTTCTACTAAATACTCACTATTCTGAATATATAAGAGACTGTAGCAGGGAGATTGGCAAGAAAACTGGTTGCATGTCTAGTCCCTTCCAGGACCCAGAGAGAACAAAGCAAAACCCAAAAAACACAAACAAAGGCTTCCCTCCACCGATATTTGAAAGTATCTTGTTTCCTGATTGGTCCTCTGGTCAGGTGTCCGGTTCACTGTTTGTTAACCCTTTACAAGTAAAAGAGACATTAACCCTAACTATCTGTTTATGACAGGGCCACGCCTCAATATCTGAGGAGGCAGAGCCTCCCTCAGCCTATGATACCCGCCACCCATGCAAGCTGCAATGTCCAGAATACCTGTTAACTGCTCAGGCCAAAGGAGCAACAGTAATAAGGTCACAGTCCTGCAAAGTGCTCAGAACTCTAGCCCTGATCCAGCAAAACACTCCAGAATGTGCTTACCTTTAAGTGTATGAGGAATCCCAAAGAAGACAATGGATTTACTCAGATGCTTAAAGCTAAGCACATGAGTAAGTGCATTGCTGGATCAGGGCTGATGACCTCTGAGTTCAGGACAGGTTGTTATACGTATCAATGCTAGTTTGTTGACTTCCTTTGTGGACCATAAACTAAACTCTCCCAGGCAAGGGAGGCTGAGTCTGAAATGTTCTGACTCTGCTTCCAAACTATGGAGGAACATTAGGAAAACTGCACCCCAGCTGCAATGCCTGGGGAGAAAAGGACTGTTTTGGTGTGAAGGTTTTTGTTCAAATTTTATTTGAGAGGCTTCACAGCCAGTCAGGGCAGAGCAAGATGGAAATAATTAAAAAGGGCTACACTTCTATAGCAGTATTAATAATATCCATTAAAGAACCAACTAATATCTCCTAAATACATTCTAAAATAAAGCTGGAAACCCATTAGACCCTGGAATTTCACCACTTTTCATACTTGCTATTGCCTCTAAAACTTCTCTGTTATTTCTTCATCTAAATTTTCATTATCAATCTCACATATTTTTGGCAAGCCTCCTACTTCCAGTTAGGTTTTAATAACTTCAGCATATGGAATAACTGGAATATGAAAGTTACTATGATTACAATGGAAAACACACATATTTCACTAGGATGTGTAACTTCCTCTTGCTGATCATTTTAACTGGTGAGATTACTTTTGAAACCCTTCAAGTTCATGAACCAACAACTTGTCACATTTATTTTCTCATAGAAATTCTGTTATGTATACCTGAGAAGTTTTCAGTAATGTTTATCATCAGCATATTCAATTTCCGCATAGTATTAGTTATCTGTCAACATTTTTTTCTAATCTGTAGTTCTATGAATCTGTTGCTACCTATTTTTGTTGAGCTCTTTCCTCTTTTTCTCTAGTTATAACTCCAAAATATTGCTTTTCCCTTCTCCTAAAGAAGCCTTCGCCTTATTGTCTTTGTCATTTAATTGAAAGTACCAAACAATGTTGTCACAGATCCACAGGATTGGTGCTATGGCCTCAGTTTTGGAACAGTCTCTGAGAGGACCCCTTCAGGGTGCCAGACTCCCTAGGGGTCTCACTCTTTCTCCCCGGGATAAGCCACGCAACTTCACTGCCTCGTTAGGCTGGACCTCTGGGCCTTCAGCACCCTGTGAGGTTTGTAATTCTGAGCCTTTGTTAATCTAGGCCCTACCTTCCGTACAGGTGCAGGGGCCTGTTTTAAAGTGAAAAATTCTACTGAATAGTGAGTTTATTTTTATGTTCCTAGAAAACCATTTCCCAGATAGCGTCAATATAAAGCGTTTCCCATTATTTCTTCCCCTACCTTTGTTGATAGTGATGAGAGGCGGACTGAGCTCAGCGTCACTCCTGGAGACAGCTAAGGCCTCTCTTGGCTCTTGGTCTGCTTCTTGCTGTGCAGGTTCAGGGGTAGCAGGGCTGAGTTCACCTCTGCCCCCTGATTCAGCCACACATCCCCCTGCCGCCTCCATCTGCAGCAGCACACAAAGTAACTTAAGACAATGAGATAGAAGATGACTGACAGCTGGACAGTGACGTTCACAAACTGTCCTTGTAACATTAAAAGAAAGGTGCACATTTATTACACTTTCAAGTTTTTTTTTCCATTCATAGCATCCACCACTACAGAACAGGGGACTTTTGACTAGCAGTACACAAAACCACTGATCCAATTGCTTCCCATCTCAGGATTTAGCAAATTCAGTCAAAATGGGACTTAGCTCCAAACTACCCACAGCTTTAGCTTTGCAAAACTACCCCAGCTGGTGGTTTGCAAAACAATAAAAGCCCCTCTCTATTTGTCCTTAATGCAACTATCCTGAGAGTTTTTATGATTGTCTCTGTCATTATCCCTTGCTCAGATTTGCAATTATTGGAGTTAGAAACTCACCCTTTTGGGGAGAGCGTAAGCTCTGTTGCAGGTCCTGCACAGAAGCCTGGGGCACAAGGAGCTGGGAGACTTGCTTACTCTCTCAGCAGGTTTTTGAGTTTGCTGTCTTCCTGGGCACTCTGAATTCCTCAGCTGCTACAGCAATTCTTGCAAACCCAACGAAAAACTCCAGAGCCCCAGAGACACCTCATCTCTCCCTATTCCCCGCTTTGCCTGCTGAAGGTTTCATTTCATTATTGCCCATCAGTCTTTCTCATGTAATTTAATTTTCTCCCTAAGAGAAGGGAAACCTCCAAACAAACAGCTCCCTTGAGCCTCCGCACTTGCTAATGTGCTGTTGCTATGGAGCATACATACACACAGTGGAATTGTACACTGACTCATGGGAGGGCATAGTTAGCTGTATCCCAGCAATGAAGTGTTTCTTCTTAAAAACAACCTCCCAGGGAGCTGGAAATTCTTTGTATTTTCTTCAGGTTCCATTTTGCAATTGCCTGTGCTCTGTACTATGTGAAAGTTACTACACCCATTTCAGAAAAAAGATATAGCAATTACTTTCAGTTGGCATTTCTTCATCTCTCTCTGCTGGGGCAAGGCTATTTAGAGATGAATATGAAATACATTCTATTGCTTGCTATTTGTGTTGCTGTTGTAACTGACAATATCTGATATTTGTAATTTGTTTTAAATGTATTACCTGTAACCCCTCTGCGAGGTGGTGTCCGCAGGACAAGGGCTGGGTTCAATATCTTCTAGGAGCTCTCTAAACATAGCAAAACATAAATGGCTCAAGCCTTCACCCAGTAATGTGGGAAAACTAAATACCACCCCTAGGTGCCTCTAAGAGGCAACATTTTCCCACTCGCAAGCACTGAGTCTGCATATCACAAAGAAAACTTTTATTAAAAGGGAAAGGAAACCAGCATTCATTTGGGAAAACACTGCAACAACAATTCAAAAGCATGTAAACCATAAGTATACACCTACCCTACAACACATTGGGCAGTGTCCTTTGCCTCAGTTAGCCATCTCTGGTGTGAAAGTCCAATGGACAGATGTCTCTTTAACATGCCACTCCCCTTTCCCTCCGCCGCACTCCTCTCACAGTTGGTTGTCTGTGTCACGCTGTCTGTAATGGCTTACAAGCAAGAATACCAACCTCAGGGCAGACTGTTAAGAAGCAGGGTAGACACCCCAAACCGATGATGTGTTCTAAAATTAGATTCACCAAGGCAGTAATAAAAGTGAACTCCTGGATCACTATAACAAGCTTACCATGGAGTCTCACAGACAGTCCCCTTAGACCAGTGATTTTCAAACTTTTTTTCTGGTGACCCAGTTGAAGAAAACTGTTGATGCCCACAACCCAACAGAGCTGGGGATGAGGGGCTTGGGATGTGGGAGGGGCTCAGGGCTGGGGCAGAGGGTTGGGGTGCAGGAGTGAGGGCTGCGGGGTGGGCGCTCTGGGGCTGTGATGAGGAGCTTGGGGTGCAGGAAGGGGTTCCAGGTTTGAGGAGGGCTCAGGGATGGGACGGAGAATTGGGGCACAGAGTTTGGGTGCGGACTTACCTCTGGCAGCTACCGTGGACCATGATGCGCCCCAGAAGTGACCAGCAGCAGGTCTGGCTCCTAGGTGGAGGCACACAAGCAGCTTTGTGTGACTCTCGCCCACAGGCACCGTTCCCTGTCCCAAGGGGAGTGCGGAGCCAGTGCTTGGGGCAGGCACAGTGCATGGAGCCTCACAGCCCCACTGCTGGCCGCTTCTGGAGCACAGCGCGGTGTCAAAACAGGTAGGCACTAGCCTGCCTTAGCTGGGCAGCACCGCCGATGGGACTTTTAATGTCTCGGTTGCCGGTGCTGACCAGAGCGACCCAGTGCCTGACATGCCGCAACCCAGTACTGGGTCATAACCCAAAGTCTGAAAAATGCTGCCTTAGACTGTCCAGTATATCTTGCGACCCAGACAAACCGTACTTAGTGATAAATGGTCACTCCCACCAAAATTCATACAATATTCAAGTTGCTTCTAGTCCCAAGAGACCAGTCACTTACCCAAAGATCAATTGGTACCCTAGATCTTACACCAAAGACAATGCCCATAGCCAAACCTGTAATAAACTACATAAAGGTTTATTAACTAGAGAAAGGAAATGAGAGTTATTTACAGGTTAAAGCAAGCAAACATATATGCACAAATGAGATATCTAAATCGTAAGAGTGACAGAGTTGTCATGATCTGTCAATTCAAAGTGGACCCAGGGGTAACCCCTGGGGATCTCTGCTTCAGTGTAGAGTCTCTGGCCCTGTCAAAATTTAAACAATGAAGAGAGATGGAAAATTTTCCTGTTACTTTGTTTTATTTCCTTCATTCAGCTTCCAAATCCACAGGACATGCTTCCTTTCACATAGCATTTCCAGGGTGTGATATGGCCATTAAGCAATCCTTTGTATTGCGATGCTCCTTGATGGCCAATCTGATTTTGATCGTCCTTCTGAATGGGCAGAAGAGACAATTCCCATGCCTGAGTTCACAAGTTCAGAGCAAACATTTTCAAAGTTATAAAGCAAAATTTACATATTTTCTTACAGCATGGAATACCGACATTACAAGTGAGATTAACGCATGAAGCAATTTACAAGCATTTCATAGCATCTAAACACTTCATACATTCTTATAATATATTAATCTATTTTGAGCAAAACTAACCTGGTCTCCAGCTATGAGTTTGTTAGTTCTTAGCTAATGCCTGCAGCCTGGGCAAGAGCTAGCACCTGGTTTGTCAGCATCACAGTTTGAGGTCACAGAAATCCCAGAATTCAGTGGTGCATTTACATGGGTTCACTTCTCACCCCTGAAAACATCGGGGAGGCACTGAGCAATGCCTCTACCACTGCCGCTACTAGCGGCCACTGCCACTGTTGGCCACTGACTGACGCCTCTGCCACTGCTCAGTACAGCTGCTCTCTCTGCTGCCGTTTGCTGCTCTGTCTGCCACCACGTGCCACTGCTGCCACTGTTCTCTCTGCCACTGCTTACTGCCACCTCTGCAATGCCGAGTTCTGAGGTTCTGCCACTTAGCCCAGTTCTTAGTGATTTCAGCTCGATTTCACTGGGTAGTGAGGAATCTCACTGCTACTCCAGCCTCTGCATTGTCTCTCACTGCAACACTGCCCTGTGTAATTTGAGCCAGGGGTTCTGGAAGCATAAACCCTGAACATTTTTTAAAAAATTAACAAGTTTCTAGGTGGGTTGTGTTTTTTTTGCCCAGAGCTAGAATCATAAAGTCATAGAACTGGAAGGGACCTCGAGAGGTCATCTAGTCCAGTCCCCTGCACTCATATTACAAATCATATTATTGATGTGATGCAAGTGGTCTACGTCTGTTGAGTTTTGCCCAAGGTAGTGCATGGCACACACTAAATCTTTGGGGGACCCAAACTGAGAACAGTATTTAAGAAAATGTACATTTTTACACTGCCCATGCACGTGTACAGAAAAATGGCTAGAATGTTTCCATCCCGGCCATTTTATGCACTTTAAACTCAACTCTTGTAAGTGCTCGAAAATCCAAACAGTAACTCAGATTGCTCTAAATTTGGTGTCCCTCATGGAAGCATGAGGCAGTCCAAATGTGCTGTCATCTGACCAATGGGTTCCAGGCCATCCTCAAAAAACTGTTCGCTTCTGCTTCCTTGTATTATTAAACTGAGATTAATGACTGGATGAATCACAGACCTCTTGATGACTCTGAATCATAGAATCATAGACTTTAGGGTCAGAAGGGATCATTATAATCATCTAGTCTGACCTCCTGCGCAATGCAGGCCACAGAATTTCATCCACCGACTCCTGTATCAATCCTGTGCCTGAGCCATTGAAGTCCTCAAATCACGGTTTAAAGACTTCAAGGTGCAGAGAACCTTCCAGCAAGTGACCCATGCCCCACACTGCAGAGGAAGGCGAAAAACCCCCAGGGCTTCTGCCAATCTTCCCTGGCTGAAAATTCCTTCCGGACCCCAAATATGGCGATCAGCTAAACCCTGAGCATGTGGGCAAGACTCACTAGCCAGACACCCAGGAAGGAATTCTCTGTAATAACTCAGATCCCACCCCATCTAGCATCCCATCACAAGCCATTGGGCATATTTACCGCTAGTAGTCAAAGACGAATTAATTGCCAAAATAAGGCTATCCCATTATACCATCCCCTCCATAAACTTATTAAGCTTACCCTTCAATTAACACAACTAAGGATAAGTTCATCATAAGCCCCCACCTAAGACATAAGAAATACTGAACTCAGTGACTGGAGGTTGCTGCAATTTGTGAGTCATGGTGGCAATTTCATTTTTGGGGGAACATAATCAAAAGTATTTTCTGGGAAAAAAATAAGATGTGAATGCTTCTCATGGGAGAAATATTGGGGATGGAGAAGTGAGGGAAAGGGAGAAAAGGGTTTGGGGCTGCAATGGGGTTTTGGGGATGGATGGTAGGCAAGTGAGAGAGATTGGGGGCTCGGGTGAAGGTGACATGGGATCCCCAAGCTCTGTCAATGCATCCTAACTCCCTAACCCTCCCATTGCTACCAGTGAACCTCATCCTTCCTGCACCCCAACCAACCTGCAGCGCCAGCCCTGTCAGTGCACAGCCATCCTGCCCACCAGCTTTACAAGTGCACTCAATGCCCTGATCCCAACCTTCCTGTACCTCCCAGCTCTATCAGTGCACCCCAATGTCCTTGCACCATGATCTCTGCCAGAGCAACACATCCAATCCTGCACCCCATACTCTGCCAGCACATCTCACCCAATCCTGCATCCCATGGGTGGCGCATGAGCCCCCCCAGTTTGTGGAGGCTAGCCCCCAGCCTTACCCCTTCTGCCCAAGACCCCTCCTCTTCCCTCTCCCACTGGAACCCTGAGCCCCCTACCATGCCTGGAGGTGCCCCGCCCCAGTCACCCCAAGTCCTGGCCCGTGGGTACTCCCCAGTCCCAGCCTGCCAGCTGCCCGACCCCAGTCCTAGCTCGAGAGGCCTCAGCCTCAGAGCACCAGGCAGCCCAAGCGCCAGGTGGTAGGGTTGCCAACTTTCTAATTGCACAAAACCAAACACCCTTGCCCCACCCCTCTCCGAGATCCCACACCCACTCATCCCATCCCCCCTCCCTCCATCACTCACTCTCCCCCACCCTCAATCACTTTCACCAGGCTGGGGCAGGGGGTTGGGGTATGGAAGGGAGTGAGGGCTCCGGCTGGGCCTGCAAGCTCTGGGGTGAAGGTTGAGGTGAGGGTTCCAGGGTGGGGCCAGAAATGAGGGGTGCAGGGTGCAGAAGGGGGCTCCTGGCTGGGGTGCAGGGGAGGTAAGAGCTCTGGCTGGGGGTGCTGGTTCTGGGGTGGTACCAAAAATGAGGGGATTGGGATGCAGAAGGGGGCTCCAGGCTGGGGCCAAGGAGTTCAGAGTGCAGGAGGGGATGCAGGCTCTGGGAAGGAGTTAGGGTGCTGGGGGCACTCAGGGCTGGGGCAGGGGGGTGGAGTGCAGGAGGGGGTTTGGGGTGTGGGCTCTGGCCAGGAACGGCTTACCTCAGGCAGCTCCCAGAAACAGCTGGCATGTCTGGCTTCTTGTCAGAGGGACCTGGGGACTGTGTGTGTTGTCTGCAGCCGCAGGCATCACTACCTCGGCTCCCACTGGCCGTGGTTCCCAGCCAATGGAAGCTGCGGAGCCGGCGCTCAGGGCAGGAGCAGCATGCAGAGTCCCCGTAGCTGCCCCTGTATCTAGGAGCCGGACATGCTGGCCGCTTCCGGGAGCCATGCGGAGCCAGGGCAGGGAGGACCCTGCTGCGCCGCCAACTGAACTTTAAGTGGCCCAGAGCCACCACAGTCCCTTTTCTACCGGGTATTCCGGTCAAAAACCAGAAACCTGGCAACCCCACTGGGCAACCCCAGTCCCAGAGCACTGGGTGGCCCTAGTCCTGGCAGGCCTGCACCACCCACTTCGGGGAGCAACTGAGCAAGGGCAGAAAGAGGAATAGCCTGGACTGGGGCCACGTGGAAGAGCAGGATGCATGAAGGTACATTGGGGTGAAGTGTGGGTAAGGCCTGGCTGTTAGGGGAAGCTTAGTCTCCCCTGGCCTATGATACCCACCACCTATACTGCACCCCCAGCTCTGGCAGTGCACCTTATCCAATCCTGCATCATCAGCTCTGCCAGTGCACTCTGAACCCAGGGACGTCCTCACCCATATGCAAAGTACACAGCTGTGTGGGCACCAGGAAACTTGGGGCACCTGCATCCCAAGCTCTACCAATGCACTCTAATCCCCTCTTGCCCACCATCTCTGCCAGTGCACCCGAGCCTTCCAGCATCCAACAGCTCTTCCAGTGAAGGAGACAGGTGTGCATGTGAAACTGGACTGGCACAAAGAGCCAGGGGTGGGGAAGAGACAGTGCCAGGGACAAGATGGATGGGGGAGGTCAAGCTTGGTGAGAACAGGTAGAAGACCTGTGCCCACTACAGCATGCTCCCTGCCACAGCCTGGCATGGAGCCCAAGATCCCTGTGTTTCATCCCTCCCCTACTGTCCAAAGACCAGTGAAACCCACTGGCAAATGTGTGTCTCACCCCCTCGGCCTGCCCGCACAGAGGATGACAGCCTACTGCTGCTGCGGTCACGCCACTGGCGCAGGTAGCAGAGCTCTAGCAGTGGGGCCAGGCTGAGGAATAGCTTTCACGCTGCTCTCCAGGACACGCTTTCAAATCCCGCCCCATGAGCACAAGGGGCAGGGCCGGCTCTAGCCATGTCGCCGCCCCGAGCAGGGCGGCACGCCGCGGGGGCGCTCTGCCGCTCGCCAGTCCCGGGGCTCCGGTGGACCTCCCACAGGCGCGCCTGCGGATGCTCCACCGGAGCCGCCTGCCGCCCTCCCGGCAACTGGCAGAGCGCCCCCCGCGGCCTGCCGCCCCAAGCACGCGCTTGGCGGCCTGGAGCCGGCCCTGGCCAGCGGGAAAGGGCGCGAAGTGAGCGCTAAAGCCCCTCTAGAACACAGCGACCCCCGCACAGACAGCAATAAAGCACTTTCAGCGCAGGCGCAATGGGGAATTGGGTGGGAAGGAGGGGGGAAAGGGAAGGGGAAAGGGTTCCGCGCATGTGCAATAGGAGAAGCTGGGGGGCAGAAGAGAATTGGTTACGCGCTTGCGCAGTGAGTCTGAGGTGCCGGACTAACGCTCTACGATTCCGGCGTCGAGGTCCGCGCCTGCGCACTGGGTCCCTGTCAGTGGCTTCCTGGGAGCTGGCAGCACAGGTACGAGGTGGCGGCCTTCGAGGTCGGTGTCGCTCCGCCTGGCTCCTGCGTGGAGCCGACTGCGGGTGGGCCCAGTGGGCTGCGGGCAGGGCCGGGCGAGTCCCCGACGCGGGGCCGGGCGCTGCGGGAAGCCGCCTCGCCGCAGACCGCAGCCGGCCCAGGTGGGATTGGTGCCGGGGGGAGGGGAGAGGGGTCGGGCTGGCCCAGGTGGGATTGGTGCTGGGGCGAGGCGGGGCGGTTCAGGCTGGTCCTGTGGTGGGTTTGGTGGTTGTCTCATTGGCACGATGAGCTGTGCAGATATTGTAAGGAACAGTAGTTCTCCTTGTCCGTGTGTGTGTGTGTGTGTGTGTGTGTGGTGGTATGACTCTAACTCAGGACAACTTGGGATCCTGTGCAGGTCACAACAACCATCAGGTCCTTTTTCTTTGTGCTGTTGAGATGCAGGTGCAGTTGGATAGATCAGATAGGCCCCTTCTGTGTGGTATGCTTTCAAGTAGAATTCAAGTGTCCTTGTATTATTTCTGACCTTGGAGGGTTCTGGTCTGAATTTTAGGATTTATCATCTTTTACTTGCAGAGGCCAGTGCTGAAGAGTAGCCAGGGAATCTTTGAGCAGTTCTCTCCATTGCTCATGGCTTATGGAGTCCAAATATCACATGTTCAATGTGGGAAGCAGTTTTAAATGTTGCCCTGTTGCTTCCCTGATGTAGTTGCTGTCCTGAAGAGCTTGTGCATTAGGGGCCTCTCCTGAAGCACAGAAGAAAGAGAGGGCAGGGTGGCCCAAATTAGTCTTTACTCTTCTTTCTCCTCTTAATTCCTTTCCACTTATGACAAAATCCCAATTCTCCCTCATATCTTGCAATGCTCTGCTCCCCAACTCCTCTTTTTTCTGTCCCTTGAAAAATGTCAGTCTCATAATTCAGTTTGTACAAACTTGTTTTAAAACAAGTATTGTAACATTAATTTAGATATCTATATTAGCTCCCTTTGTGAAAGCACCTTGAGTACTTTACATCAGTAAAAATTTTAAACAGAATATCAGAAACCTGAATTATTTTTCTCTCAGTGCCCAGAGCTTTGTAGTTGCAAAAAGTTCTTTCAGAATTAGTTCTTAGGTTATCGTCCAATGTCTATATTCAGGGTGATTCCAGGTTAGGACGGGAGAGCTCAGCCTCGTGGCTTAAGCTTCCCCTGCATCAAGCAGATCTGAAATAAAAAGGATCAGAACCCCAGGGTCTCTTACACAGATCCATGCCTTCTCTTGACAGATAAGAGTTCTTAGGTGAACATAGGCAATCATGGGGACTTTGAAGTAGGTCTATTTGCTAAGCGTCATTGATAATTAGCTACACAAATTAACATAAGGCAATTTATCCATTAGGTGGTCTATCATAAACTTTAAAGAGATATATAGACAATGACATTATTTCACCCAAGATTAATCTAAATGTTAATATTTCCTTTTGATCTTTGAATCAGTAGCTGTAGTGACAGACAGGGACTGTCTGTTTACATGGCTAACATTTAACAAGATATGAGTACACACTAGGACTCTCGAGCAATTAAAAAAATTAATCGCATGGTTAAACAATAGAATACCATTTATTTAAATATTTTTGATGTTTTCTACATTTTCAAATATATTGATTTCAATTACGACACAGAATACAACACAGTGCTTACTTTATTTTTGATTACAAATATTTGTACTGTAAAAACAAATAGTATATTTCAATTCACCTAATACAAGTACTGTAGTGCAATCTCATTATAATGACTGTTGAATTGTGAATATGATGTAGAATTATGTACAAAAATAACTGCATTCAAAAATAAATGTAAAACTTTAGAATCTACAAGTCCATTCAGTCTTACTTCAGACAATCGTTCAGACAAACAAATTTGGTTACAATTTGTAGGAGATGATGTTGCCCATGTCTTGTTTATAATGTCACCTAAAAGTGAAAACAGATGTTCGCATGGCACTGTTGTAGCTGGCATCACAAGATATTTATGTGCTAGATGTGCTAAAGATTCATATTTCCCTTTATGCTTCAACCACCATTCCAGAAGACATGCATCTGTGCTGATGACAGGTTCTGCTCCATAACGATCCAGAGCGGAGCAGACTGACACATGTTCATTTTCATCATCTGAGTCAGATGCCACCAGCAGAAGTTGATTTTCTTTTTTGGTGGTTCTGGTTCTGTAGTCTCTGTATCGGAGTGTTGCTCTTAAGACATCTGAAAGCATTCTCCACACCTCGTCTCTCTCAGATTTTAGAAGGCACTTCAGATTCTTAAACCTTGAGTCGAGTGCTGTATCTATTCTTAGAAATTTCACATTGCATTTTGTCAAATCTGCTGTGAAAGTGTTCTTAAAACAAACATGTGCTTGGGTCGTCATCCGAGCCTGCTATAACTATGGTAGAAATATATAATGCAGGAAAAACAGAACAGAAGACATACTATTCTCCCCCAAGGAATTCAGTCACAAATTTAATTAACAATTATTTTTTTAAGGAGCATCATCAGCATGGAAGCATGTCCTCTGAAATGGTGGCCAAAGCATAAAGGGGTATATGAATGTTTAGCATACCTGGCACGTAAATACCTTGCAACACCAGCTACAAACGTGCCATGCGAACATCTGTTCTCACTTTCAGTTGACATTATAAATAAGAAGCAGTCAGCAGTATCTTCCATAAATGTTGTTTGTCTTAGCAATTGACTGAACAAGAAGTAGGACTGAGTGGACTTGTAGGCTCTAAAGTTTTACATTGTTTTGTTTTTGAGTGCAGTTATGTAATAACAAAATCTACATTTGTAAGTTACACTTTCATGATAAAGGGATTGCACTACAGTACTTGTATGAGGTGAATTGAAAAATACTATTTCTTTTGTTTATAATTTTTACAGTGCAAATATTTGTAATAATAATATAAAGTGAGCACTGTACACTTTGTACTCTGTGTTGTAATAGAAATCAATATGTTTGAAAATGTAGAAAAATATCCAAACATTTAAAATTTTTCAATTGGTATTCTATTGTTTAACAGTGTGATTAATCACGATTAATTTTTTTGAATTAATCGCATGAGTTAACTGCAATTAATCGACAGCCTTGGTGTACACACACACAATTAGTATCATCTCTAAATTCTGACAATACAGTATAGGTTTGCATTTCATAGTTCTAGCCTATCTACCATGGAATGGCCCTAATTACCATTTATATACTTTCTAACATGTCTCTGGAGGTTGGTTCTGGTTCATTTATCCTGCAAGCTGCTTACCCCTTTCTGGCCATGCGTCACACTTTATATAAGATTCATTGCAATTATATAATAGTGGTAAGCAGCAATGATTTGCATGATCATATTTTAATTAGATAACATCACAGAGGACTTCCCAAGATGTGTTATTGGTGGGGGGAGATGTGACTGGGTGGAAGTTCCCTACCGTTGTCTGAGTCCAATCAGAGAGTAGAGTCTCTGTGTTAATTTTCATAGTCTAAGCTCTAGCCTCAGTGGGGTTCAGAGGATGACAGGGTAGTTGTTCCAGTGTCTGCTGCTGAGGTTTCTCATGGTTTTCCCAAACAGCAGCTGAGTGAAATTGACATGATTTTTGTTAGCTTGCTGCTACCTTCAATGTTGAGTAGTAGCAGTGAACTAAATAGAGTCTTGTTAATTTCACTGTGAAGCTGCTTAGGAAAACCATGAACATCAGCAAAGGCACTGGAGCTGTTTGTCTACACTCTGAGAGAGACAATACATCACTGGTTAATAAGTTCACATTTAGAAGATTACCTTGACAGCTGTAAATCTGAAAACCATATTTTTAACTTAATTTTCTAAAGAACTTAAACTTTAACAGCTTAGGCCTTCTTACTTACTGGAATAATATCTCTTATGTGCTACTAATAAGTGAATTTTTCAAATGCTATTAAATAATATAATAATTTGCTAATAAAGTCAACAAATCCAGCATATACACTTTATTTGTGTCTGTCCCAGGAGGAGATTGTCAACCATCAATGAAAATACCATCTCTATACTAAATCCACGTCTAAAATTAAGCTAGTAGAGACTGAAGATCAGATTGAGATGAGTCTGTTAAAACACAGGGGGCTTTGTGGGCTTTCCAGACTCATCTCAATCTGATCTTCAGTCTCTACTAGCTTAATTTTAGACGTGGATTTAGTATAGAGATGGTATTTTCATTGACAGGGGCTTAGAGACAGGGTGGTAGTTGGTTAAGATTGTTAAAGTCAAGAAATGGTTCCTTGAAGTGGGCCTCACCATTGCCTTTTCAAAAATGGTTGACACTCTCCCTTCACAAAGGAAAGTGTCAATGATCCTCATAGATCAGGGGTGGGCAAACTACAGCCTGCCAGCCCATCAGACCTTTTAATCTGTCCCTCGAGCACCCACTGGGGAGCAGTGTCAGGGGCTTGCCCCACTCCACCTGACTCCTGGAAGCAGCAGCATGTCCCCCCTCCAGCTCCTACACATGGGGCAGCCAGGAGGCTCTGCACGCTGTCCCCACCCCAACTGCCAGCTCTGCAGAGCTCATTGGCAAGGAACCACGGCCAATGGGAGCTGCACGGGCAGCACCTGTGGAGAGGGCGGTGCGCAGAGCCACCTGGCCAGTGCCACACCTCTGCGAAGGAGCTGGAGGGGGGACATGCCGCTGCGTCCGGGAGCTGCAGGGGCAGCACGCTGAGCCGCCTGGCTATGCCTCCACGTAGGAGCCAGAGGGGGACCTGCTGCTGCTTTTGGGAGTGGCCTGAGGTAAGCGCTGCCCGGAGCCTGCACCTCTGACCTCCTCCTGTGCCCCAACCCCCGCCTCAACCCCGATCCCCCTTCCGCCCTGCATCCCAGCCCAGAGCACCCTCCTACACCCCAAATCCCTCATTTCCAGCCCTACCCCCGAGCCTGCACTCCTAGCTGGAGCTCTCATCCCCCTCTGCAGCCCAACCTCCTGCCCCAACTCAGAGCCCCCTCCCACACCCCAAACTCTTCATTTGTGGTCCCACCCCAGAGCCTGCACACCCAGCTGTAGCCCTCGCCTCCTCCCGCATCCCAGCCCCTAATTCTGTTAGCATTCATGGCCCACCATACAATTTCCATACCCAGATGTGGCCTTCAGGCCAGAAAGTTTGCCCACTCCTGTCATAGATGATGCCCCAAACCTCCCATGCTGGTCCTTACAGTCACAGTGGGCAAGGATCCAGCTTTATGAATCATAGAACTCAAAGGGACCTCAAGGGATCATCTAGTCCAGTCCCCTGCACTCGTGGCAGGACTAGTTCCTGACAGGTGTTTGTCTAACTTCCTCTTAAAAATCTCCAGTGATAGCGATTCCACAACCTCCCTAGGCAATTTATTCTAGTGTTTAACCACCCTGACAATCAGGAAGTTTTTCCTAATGTCCAGCCTAAACCTTCCTTGCTTCAATTTAAGCCCTTTGCTTCTTGACCTATTCTCAGAGGTTAAGAAAAACAATTTTTCTTCCCCCTTCTTGTAACAACCTTTTACATACTTGAAAACTGTTATGTCCTTTCTCAGTCTTCTCTTTTCCAAACTAAACAAACCCAGTTTTTTTTCAATCTTCCCTCATAGGTCATATTTTCTAGACCTTTAATCATTTTTGTTGCTCTTCTCTGGGCTCTCTCCAGTTTGTCCACATCTTTCCTGAAATGTGCCTAGAACTGAACTCAATACTTCCGTTGAGGCCTAATCAGCATGGAGTAGAGCAGAATAATTGCTTCTTGCGCCTTGTTTACAACACTTCTGCTAATACATCCCATAATGATGTTCACTATTTTTGCAACAGCGTTACACTGTTGACTCATATTTAGCTTGTGATCCACTATGATCCCCAGATCCCTTTCTGCAGTACTCCTTCCTAGGCAGTCATTTCCCATTTTGTATGAGAGCAACTGGTTGTTCCTTCCTAAATGGAGTACTTTGCATTTGTCCTTATTGAATTTCATCCTATTTACTTCAGACCATTTCTCCAGTTTGTCCAGATCATTTTGAATTTTAATCCTATCCTCCAAAGTGCATGCAGCCCCTTCCAGCTTGGTGGTATCCACAGACTTTATAAGTGTACTCTCTATGCCATTATCTGAATCATTGATAAAGATATTGAACAGAACTGGACACAGAACTGATCCCTGAGGGACCCCACTTGTTATGCCCTTCCAGTATGACTGTGAATCACTGATAACTACTCTCTGGGAACGATTTTCCAACCAGTTTTGCACTCACCTTTTAATATCTCCATCTAGGTTGCATTTCCCTAGTTTATTTATGAGAAGGTCATGCGAGACAGTATCAAAAGCTTTACTAAAGTCAAGCTATACCACGTCCACTGCTTCCTCCCATCCACAAGGGTTGTTACCCTGTCAAAGAAAGCTATCAGGTTGATTTGACACGATTTGTTTTTGACAAATCCATGCTGACTGTTACTTATCACCGTATTATCTTCTAGATGTTTGCAAATTGATTGCTTAGTTATTTGCTTCATTATCTTTCTGGATACAGAAGTTAAGCTGACTGGTCTGTAATCTCCTGGGTTGTCCTTATTTCCCTTTTTATAGATGGGCACTATATTTATTTACATTTATGAACTTGCCATTGAAATAAGTTGCTTTTATTAACAATGCAAAAACAAATTAGGTTATGTATATTGTTTTGCAATTTATAAATTAGGTGTTGGTCTTTGGCAGATTTGGGAATTTACTAGGAACCTTAGGGTGTCTCTATACTGCATATGGGAGTGAATTTCCCAGTCCAGGTCCACAGACTCATAGTAGTAGGGGTGGTGCTAGAATACTGAAAATAGCCATGTAGACATTGCTTTGACGTTGTAGCTCATGCTGGAACTGGGCAAGGACGCTTGCTCCCAGATGCAGTGTAGACATTCTTAGTGACTGAGTATGAGAACATACGCTTTTCTGGCTTTGTTTTTCAGGTGCATTTTTGTGTTTCGATAAAAGCCTTCAAATATTCTTCAAATCAATATCAAATCACACATTCTTCAAATCAGTACTACATATGTGCTTGTTCTTTGTCTGGAAAAAAATGTTCTGAAATAACAAAATACTTGAAGTGTCAAAGGAGTATATTGAGTGTTTGTGGTACTTTTCCCTTTAACAGAAGGATTTACTGTGTTTTTTTTCCTTGAATAGATGTGTGATCAAATATGGGAAGGGGAAGTGGATAAGAAGGGCGAGGATCTAAAGATACTAATAATACCCAGATGAAAACTGGTAGAATGAAGTTAAGACTGAGGGTACATATCAGTAATTTAGGGTAAAATACATTACAAGGATATTGTAATTATATTAAAAAAAAAAAAAAAAGAATCCCAGGAAATTCAGAGTTAAGGTTAAACTTAAAAGAAATCCAAAGATGTTGAAGTATGAAAATGCAATTTGGGTTCCCAAACAAACTTAACTTTGCCCCATCTCAATAGAATAATCGTACAATTATGTATTTGTGTTGTTGATTAAACTTATTTTTAAAAGACACATTGAATTTATTCTACCCCATGAGAAATCCTACAAAAATTGCTCTATAATAATAAGTGGCTTATTATATAAGTGTCGGCGGGCCTGTACACATCTATTAAATATGCAAATTATGGTTTACATAATTTGTGTACAATCTCCAGTTTTCCAGACTTTATTGCCTTAAATTATGTTTCTCTCCTCCCTCGTGACACACTCTAGGCTGATGTCAATGGAGTAAATGAGAGCCCTGCATGATTTGCATCCCTGAGTGCTAGATCAGAGCAGTCTTTGTAACCCTCCCAGCACAAGAATAGCTGTTTTATATGGCCCTTGCATTGGAGAATTCCTCCTTATATACCTCTCATTCCCCCTTAGCATCCATTCTAGGTGCATAATCTGATTCCTGATTTGCAAAAGGAAAATATTAGGTTTGCAATCAAATTGTTTACATACTTAATTAGAGCAATTTGTATAGCAATGTTTTAGGAAGAACTATTAACCAAAGGAAATGCTTAAAGTAGAACAATACAATAAAATGCTTAATTTTTTTTTATATTTTGCTGCTGTTTATAATAGTGATGCTATTTGTTACACTCTTGTTGCCAAAATTGGCTCTCTCTTTAAGTAATGTATTGGAAATGTTTATTCAGAAGTGATAAGTAACTATCAAATTGAAATAGATTTTTCTAAACATTTTATGCTTTTCATTCAGACCTGTTAAATTATGAAGGCTTTTGCATTTTGAGACACTGTTCAACAATGGAGGAAACAGACAGGGAAGCAGTTGCAACAGCTGTACAAAGAGTAGCTGGAATGCTTCAGCGACCTGACCAGTTGGATAAAGTAGAGCAGTACCGCAGAAGGGAAGCTCGTAAGAAAGCCTCAGTGGAAGCTCGACTAAAGGTATGAAACTAATAGAGCTGAGCATCAACAAAGTGCATAACAAAGCAGAAATCTTTACTTTCTGTTCAAATTGTTTTAAGTCTTGGAGTTTAGTCTTTGCTCATTACAATCACTATGCCAAAAAACAATTGTACAAGTACGTGCTAAATTTTGCATGACTGAAAGCTGTATATTGATTGTAACTTCATAATTCATTGTGCTTCTAGATAATCACTCAAATACCCTGAATACCCTCAGACCCTACAACTGCTGCAGTTCAGCACTAGGCACCCGCTATTCCTTATGCATTTTAATATCTAAGGAAACAAGGCTCTGTTATAATCATTGGCAATTAATGTTTCAGTAAAACTTGGAGATTGCTTCTCAAAAAAGATACATTCTAAAAATTTAGCCACTGATTTTACTTCGGTTTATAGAGGATACCTGCAGATTCTAAAGACTGGAGTTTGTATGATTCAAGAAGGGAAAGGCACCTGTGTCTTGTCTGAAGGCTGGGAAAATCCTTTTCCTGTTTGCCTTTATTTAAATTTTTAGATGTGTGAATTTGTTGATTTCTTATTAAATTTAAATTATTTTAAGCAACAGTAATTTGTGATATGCATCTGAATATCTCCTATTTAACAGGTCCTTAAATGAGGAGGAGTATTCTCCCTGTATCTGCAGAAGGCTGGGGTAGAAGGTTTTTTCAAGGACGTGAGAGTGGAACATCATAACTTTGTTCTCTTTTCCTGAAGATCCAGTACCCTAATGATCAAAAGAGGGGAACTGACAAGAATTTCTTATCTCAGTTTCAATAATCCAGCTAAGGGAGGGTTCACAGTTAAGAAAATGGAAATGAACTTTAAGTTGCAATTCTACTGATACATGAGGTAGTAAAAGACCTGGTGTCTATCTGTAGCTGTATTGGGTCTGCAATGATGACAGAAAAATACAGTATTATAATTAAGAACTGCATATCTGACTTGGAAGAGACAGCGGGAACAGATATTTAAGAATAAGAATAAGACTTGCATTTATTCTGAGGTCTCAAAATGCCTTAAAAACATCTAATTAATTTAGCGTCACAACACCTGTTTGAGGATACAAAATAATTATTTTTTGAAGATACCATACAGTGCTCCCACTTGGTTCTAGAGCTTCCATCACGAGATTGCCAATAACTTCTAAAACTCTGAAGGCTTTTTGTTGTGTTCAGGGTGCTGGTTTGCATGCCTCATGTTCAACTAAACCACTAATACTTCAGTTCCTCCAGAATACTTCAAGTCAGTTTTTATCTGACTGAGGTAAGCAACAGAGCTTCCATTGACCTGTAGTGGCTCTTGACATATCTTTTGAAGTCTCTTCCAGTTTCCAGATCCATTGTTTTCTTTTCTGATTACCCTGTTATCTCAGTTATTCTTCATTTTTAAAAATTACTTTATTTCATGTTCTGACTTCCATCAACCCACTGTATGTGCTGGACATACTTTGATGCATCCCAGCTGATTTTAAATGCTGTCCCACACTGGGGGCCTAATTGAAGAGTTTTTGCTTGATAGGTGGAACTGACTGTTCTGTCCTGCTTAGAACTGTGTGCCACTGTTACTATCCTCCTGCCTTTACAAAAGTGACAGCTTTGCTGCTGCGAAGCTGTGTTGGCTTCCTGTCACACCAGCCTGTCTGCCATGCCAACGAATTCTGCAAGACTCTGCCAGTCTAAACCTTGCCTTTCAGGTCAGAGAACCCCAATTCCCGAGTTCCCTGGAGATTGTCCCCCCTGCAGTGTCCAGTCCCTCTCACTGGACACTTGTAGAAATTATTAGGTTTGCTACCTCAAAAGAGGCAGAACAGATATCAGCCTGTTAGGTTAGCTGAAAACTCACACTTCAGTTTAATACATAGTACTGAGAGGATTTTATAATAAAACAAGAATAAGTTTCTTAATAAAGAACAGAGATTTAAGTGATTCTAAGCAAGAAAGATAGACGGATTTGGTTACAAACAAAACAAAATAAAACAAGCTTTGTAGTGACTAAACTTAATCTTTGCCTAAGCTGTTTTCTTACTCTCATAGTTATCAGCATTACCAGTCCCCCAGGTCAGGGTACCCAACATTCACAGACTCAAAAGGCGCTCTTCCTTGTATTCAGTAAGTGATGGATAACTAAAATGTTATCCCCTTCTACTACCCAAAATCCATTGTCTCTGCCTTAAGAGCCAGGAAGACATCCTGGAGTGCAGACTCTGTGCCCCAAGTGTGCTCCGCAAGCTGCCATTTGTTAGCTTGATTGTTCTGTTTACCTTGCATGTAAATGTACTGTCATTGTCCTCTGGTTTACAAAGCTTGATCTAGATAGGTACATCCATATTCCTTTGTCTGAGGCAGGCTGGTTTATCAGCTCTTTCCCCAACATATTTTAGGAATCTATTTTCAGCGCACATACCTAACTTATTATACACCACCCATATATACTTCATGCAGTGATGTTCATAACCAGTGTGTCACTAGTTTTCCTAGCAGACCTTATTCAATGTACTTTTATAGTATACAATCCATTGATTCAATTGCTTATTTTTTGGGGTTCAGATCCTGTTTTCTCCCTCTGGAGTATCTGGACCGTGGTTGTCACACTGACTCAACATGTGCTGACTTGTAATGGTTCTTGGCTGTGTGGAAAATGCATCTGATGTGAAATAACTTCTCTCTTGCACCTCTGTTGGGTTGTGTCTCCCAAGGATTCCAGCTACTCTCACTTTGCAATGGAGAAATTTGATTTAGTCACTGTGCTTGGTGATGGCTTTGGATTTAAACCCAGTTCTTATAGTGGAGACACTTCAGCTCTACTGTTTCCTTACAGTCCTAAGGATGTTGAGTGTTAAATAGCATTGTACTGGGGCTTCTGTCCTGGTTCATGATGAGTGCTGGGTCTCTGGTTGCTTCACCACTTTGTTTTCGCAACAAATAAGTACCACATTCATGCCTTTTTTCCCCCTAACATCTCTTCTCCATTTTCATCCATTGATAGGGAGAAAAAGAATTATAACAGCTTTATAGAATGCTTCAGTTATAGCTACATTCTTAATAGGCACAGTATAAATAGGTGTCTGGATCATTATGCTTCTCATAGGTTTGCCATTGCAATACTTTTAGTCTGAGCTTGTGAAGAAAGTTTAGAAAACACCTCACTCTGCCACCCCATTATCCCAATTAACAGAAAGTACATACATTTTACTCAAGAATGCAGTTGAATAAATAGTTTCCAAGCATCCCTATGGCTGCTCGATGATTGAAACAGTTATGGCTTGGTCTAAATAAAGATTTTGCTCAGGATTAATTGATATGGAGTAGTGATGGTATTCATGTGGCTGACTGTCTTAAAATCTTTCATAGATGCATTTTTTATTTTTTTTTTCTTCTTTGATAAAAACCATCCTATAGATTCTGTGGGGGGAAATGATAATTTGTACTTTTTCAGGGTTTTTTATATAGGTATATTCTTCTGTGATCGTCTTCTTTTCTTGTAAGACGCATCTGTCTTAGACTCTCCAAGAGATCTTGGAGTCATCATGGATAGTTCTCTGAAAACATCTGTTTAACATATAGTGGCAGTCAAAAAAGCTAACAGAATGTTAGGAGCCATTAGGAAAGGGACCGGCACTGGCCCCTGTTGGCAGACAGGATACTAGACTAGATGGACCATGGGTCTGACCTGGTATGACAGTTCTTATGTATAACAATAAGATACTGGTGGAATAGTTGAAAACATAAAAAAACCTTAGTTTTACAATGTTGATATATAGTAAATAAATTTAATAACTCTCTTTATAGGCAGCAATCCAGTCACAATTGGATGGGGTACGAACTGGTTTAAGCCAACTGCATAATGCATTGAATGACGTAAAGGATATACAGCGATCTTTAATAGATGTCAATAAAGACTGGCGACAGAGTATTAACACCATAGAAAACCTCAAGGATGTTAAGGATGCTGTAGTCCAACATAGTCAGCTGGCAGCTGCTGTAGAAAACCTCAAAAATATCTTCTCAGGTAATTCAACACAAATCTTTGATGTATGATTTGACAATCACAAAATGAAAGAAAGTATATTCAAATGGCATTAAAGACTATCTTACTGTAAGGGGAAGATGTTGAACTTAGCTCCCCTTTCTTAATTAATCATTACTCTTAACCAGCCTGAATTTGCCTTTGGTTATGTACTTGCAGCCTCCATAACTTCAGTGGGGTTGCATTGTTTGTTAGGGGAAGTTTACTGGAGGGAGTTTACTTCACATGAGTTGCAAGAAGATCCCAACTGCTGATATTGTAGGGACTAGTGAATACACTGCACTATTCATACAGCTTTATGGGTATTTTAAACAAAAGTAAATGATGCCTTCTGTTGGCTATATGATTCTATAAATCTGCGATATTGTAGTCTATAATCAAAATAAAGATTATGATTAAAGATGTAGCACAGTCATTTAAAAACGTAAAAATGATTTGCAGCAATTCTTGAACATATCTCTGAGCCATTACTTAGGGCAGGGGTTCTCAAACTGGAGGTTCGAATCCATCAGGGGTCGCAAGATTATTACATATGGGGGAAGGTCATGAGCTGTCAGCCTCCACCTCAAATCCTGCTTTGCCTCCAGCATTTATAATGGTGTTAAATGTATAAAAACGTGTATTTAATTGATATGGGGGGTCGCACTCAGAGGCTTGCTATGTGAAAGGGGTCACCAGTACTAAAGTTTGAGAACCACTGACTTAGGGGGAACCAGCCTAACAAATAGAACTCATACATTTTCTGCTCTTGTTTTACAGTCTTTCTTGATATATTTATGGTTTTGTAACATTTCTTTTTGTATCCTAATAGGGTCATATTACTAGTTTTTTCCTTTTTGTCTTTATTTTTCAGTGCCAGAGATCGTTAGGGAGACTCAGGATTTGACTGAGCAAGGGGAACTTCTGCAAGCCCATCGAAAGCTGATGGACTTAGAGTGTTCTCGTGATGATCTGATGTATGAGCAGTATCGTATGGATAGCAAGAACACCCATGACATGAATCTCATCCATGTGTACTTTGGGGATTTACAGAAACTCTCTGAGGAGCTTGCCAAACAACTCTGGATGGTGGTTCAAAGATCTCTAGTTACTGTTCGTCGAGACCCAACCTTGCTTGTCTCCGTTGTCAGGATAATTGAGAGGGAAGAGAAAATAGACAGGCGCATGCTAGACCGGAAAAAACAAACTGGGTTCATTCCTCCTGGCAGGCCAAAGAAGTGGAAAGAAAAAATGTTCAATATTTTAGACAGAACTGTAACTACCAGGATTGAAGGCACGCAAGCAGATACTAGAGAATCTGACAAAATGTGGCTTGTGCGCCACCTGGAAATCATACGCAAATATGTCCTTGATGATCTGCTGGTGGCCAAAAATCTAATGGTTCAATGTTTTCCCCCACATTATGACATTTTCAAAAAATTATTGAGCATGTACCACCAAGCTTTGTCCACACGCATGCAGGATCTCGCTTCAGAAGATCTGGAAGCAAATGAGATTGTAAGCCTTTTAACTTGGGTTTTAAATACATATAAAAGGTAAAGGCAACTTGTTTATTTTAAACTGTTTTATTAGGGATAGTTTCAAATATATATGTAAAATATTTTTAATTGGATTGTATATACAGATAAGGGTGCAGATATGTGGTGAAATATTATACGCGAAGAGATCCATATGTACTTTTTGTAGAGCCTGTATTATGTTTTGTGCAGAATTGTTATACTTAGCATCTCGATTTTGGGGATGCGCGCGTGTGTGTGTGTGTGTGTGTGTGTGTGTGTGTGTGTATATACACATATTTAAGACATAGAGAAAGGGACATCTTTCTAAACAGAAAGCAGTGTAATCTTAATTCAAGGTTATTGTTACATTTCTTTGTTGCACATTAGAAGTAGCTCTCTGGCTAAACCCTAATGCTCCTTAAAATTGACTTTGGTTGTGATCTGTTTCCTATCATTTCTTGTAAGTTTAGCATTTTGATGCATTTGCTTGCACCTGTTAATCTGAAAAAATCTTTGTTTTCAGATTTAGTTGAGTATTTTCCAGAGTTCAGTGGACTGTGTTCACATCCAAGTTTACTTTTAATTTTCTGTAAACTTCTGCATGTATTTGTGACAAAAATTTTGGGCATGGATGACAGTCCCAGGAAATGTTTTAGGTTACCTACTTTCCACATCCACATTCAGCAGGGGTTCTGGCTGTTCGAGTTTCAGTTGGTGATTACTGCAGTGTAGAAAAGAATATGATAGTTTCAGTGGAAAGTTTTCTCCATGATGGGGAGAATGTGGTGACTTGAATTTCTGCCCAGGAGTTGTCACATATACTACTGTGAAATTCTTTTTCCGGTTTTCTTTTATGTGGTGTGATTAATGTTAGGACAGCATCAAACACACATGTGGTGATTTTTTTTTTTTTTAAGTCTTATTCAGACAAAGTAATTGGGATCAATAGCTTGAAAGGCCAAACTGTCTTGCTAGTCTAGGATTGGGCTTATTGATTCCTTGCTCATTTAGTTTATAAAAAAAGAGTTCAGGCAATTGTTAGGTTTATACGTGTTTTATGGTTCCTGCCTCATGGCACGCAAATACCATTCTTGTTTACTTAACTCTTCTCAATGGCTGGTATTGACTTGAATTGTACACACTTTTCTTTATAGCTGGTTGCTTGGTTTTGCTATAATTTTCTTTGAATAGTTGAGTCTGGTATAAACCTCTTAGGTATAGAGTAATATTTGATAATGAATAGGCATGAAACATAATCACACTGCAGAATTTTTTGTGACCAGCTCCAGGATGCATCTTGAGTCTGGAAATCTGTACTTTCAGTCTGCCTAACAAGCAAACAAACAAAAACAATAAGCAACAAAAAACAAAGGAAAAAAACGATGACGATAAGCAGGAGATATTCATAGTCTTCTAACTAGAAAAAGTTTCTAAATTAATGCCCTGCTTCCTGTCTATTCTAGTGGTGTATTTGAATGTAAAGAAATGCTAAAGAGGCATCCATGCGTGCCCTAGGCAACTTGGTCGTAACTTAAAAATAAATGCAACCGTTTTCAACATTAGCTGCCAGCGATCATGGTTAGAAATGGGAAATTTTTCTCCACTGAAGATGCATTTACAGATCTCAGAAAGGTCATGTATGGTGCTCATGAAATTTGGAAAAAAGGAATTCTAAAATAGTCAAGTTTTATTTTGCTTTCCCAAAACTTGGTTCATAAGCTGTCTTTGAGTTGAATCTATGTCTGATAGCTGAGTAGAAGAGAAATTAAGTGAGGCTTGGAGTGAATTAAAAGGCTTAAATCGCTTCCTCTCAAATAAATATTTAATTCTGATAGATTGGCTGTCTTTTACAACTGTGTTTTAAGTAGTTGAGATCCTTGGAGTCCTGGTGCTATTTCTTTATACAGCTAAACACACTGCTATACAGAAAGTGCCCTAGAGATACTTTACATGACTGCATTAGAGTCATGGCCTAAATCCAAATTTGTGTTTTAGCAGATATATTTACTAATAAACTGTTGACGTTAAAAATGGAGGGAAGGGAGTCAGCAGTGAGATTTAGGGGCAATGCCAGGCTCGGAAGCCCAGCCACCTTCAGACACAACTGTTGGTAAAATCAGATTCCTAACTGGGTGATATCTATCGCCCCTATATCTTTCCCTATGTTACAGCAGAGGTAGCTGGTGATGGCATAAATGAATGGGATTGACTCTCACCCACCTAAGAGCCTTGTGACTGGTGAGGGTGGGGAAGTATTAACACAGGGGGAAAGAGAGGAGTTTTGTATGGAGGAAGAATGAACTTTTGGTTAAGGACTAGGATGTTGAAGGTGTGGGCTCTATTATTAGCTCTGCCATAGGCTTGCTTTGTTTGACCTTGGGTGAGTCACTTAATTTCTCTGTTCCTCCGTTCCTCACCTGTAAAATGAAGATGATGTGGGTTCCCTGAGGCTAGAAGTATTCAGGAACTACTGATAGTGTCACAGAATAACCTAAATAAACAAACACCCCTCTACCAGTCTGTTTTTGGGTCCACTTCTCCCATGAATAACACCCAGTGAACTTCAGCAAACAGAACTGAATTCAGGATTCCGAATTGCAGCTGTGAAACTGATGAGTCTTATGAGTTTTACTCCGCTGCTGTTTGGGACACTGTCACTGTGCCTCTGTGGGTCACAGCTGAGAATACCAGATTCAGGACAAACTGCTGAGAAATGGGGCAGACCCACTCCAAAACTGGTATTTATTCTTCCATAAGATATACCAAGCCAATAACAAAAGTAAACATCTGTCTCGCCACACAGGTTAACAAGAAGTCAGAAATGCAGTCCCTTTAGGTATCCCAGCCTTTGTTTCACCATGCATACACTAGACTTTATGGTGAGTGGTTATCTAAAACCAATTTAATCAAAAAAGGATTTTTCTGATCCCAAGAAATAACCACATAGCCAGGTCAATAAATAACTCGGATCTTACTCAATAATCATGCTGTTGCTGATCCTTTAAGTATCTAACATCTATAAGTTTATTTATAAGAGAAAAGAGAAGAGAGTTCAAATGGTCGTGGAAAACAAATACAAGAACTTTGCAATGAGTGGATGTATCAGGCTTGAAGCAGTGATGGAATAAACTGCTGGCTTGTAAAGTATCTGGTAACTTCCAAAAGATTGGAAGGTCTTCAGTCCATTGATTAGAATGCTCCTTTTATTGTAAGTCCACAAATTAAAGCATGAAAGAGGCAAAATGGAGATGCTTCCAGGGTCTTTTATATCTCCACCCATGTGGAGGGGATGCTGTCAATCTCAGTCTTAGTTTGTGGAAAATTACAGGCACAAGATGGAGTCCAGGGTCATATGAGTTAGTCACGTGCCCTTGTGTAAACTGATGACTCATAGGAGCAGCCATTACCTGTACTCTGGCTAAAGCTTCCACAGGAAGGCTCACCGGGCAGGAACACGCTTTTTCTATGGCCTATTGTGTTCTTTAATTGGGCCATCAACTTGAATAGTTCATTCACAATGTGCTGGCCAGACTGGATGTAAATTACCTTGTGGGTGTTACTCCAGGAGCAAATACATTTGCAATACCAGTACATAATCAATATTCAGAACTTTAGATACAGAGATGATACTTGCATACAAACAGGATAATCATATTTGATTGTGACTTTTCCATTGGTACCTTACATGACATAATTTGTAAAATATTTGTTGCAGTTGTCTAACAGTGGCAATATTAATGATCTAAATGGTCATGTTTCAATCATATAGTGTCATAGAAACCTCCGGGCAGCAGCCTGTATGCTCAGGAAGATGTCACTGCATAGTTTACATTTGGAATGTTGTTTTAGTAGCACCCAAAGATTTCGGTTGGGACTGGATAATGCACACAAGCAGAAAAGAGAATTCCTGCCCTGACGGGATGCTTTTCTGCAGAAATTGATCGCCTAAGCACTTGGCATGGAAAAAGTAGAGTTTTTAGCTGTATTGTTAAGATGTGTTTACACTAGGGATGTAAATAATGTTTAAAAAAAGTAAACGTTTAAACTATTAAAATGTTACTGGTAAAACGTTTAACTGTTAGGCTCTGGTGCTGCCCTTGCGCGCCCAGGATCCCAGCTGCCAGCCACTGGGACCCATGACAGGAGGGGCCAGGATCCATGGAGGGGAGGGGAGGGGGGATGGGATCCTGGGAGTGGGGTGGGAGCTGAGTCCCGCAGCAGAGTTTAAATGTTAACCAGAATACCTTACCAATAAGACTAATGCTTATCGGTTAACATTTTACATCTCTAGTGTATATTACAACCTCTACAGTGGCACAGCTGCAGTGCTTCAGCTACACTGCTGTAGTGTAGACACTTAGGCCTGGTCTACACTGGGGATCGGGAGGATCAATCTAAGGGTATGTCTACATCTACAATTTTGCAGCGCTGGTTGTTACAGCTGTATTAGTACAGCTGTATAGGGCCAGTGCTGCAGAGTGGCCACACTTACAGCAACCAGCGCTGCAAGTGGTGTTAGATGTGGCCACACTGCAGCGCTGTTGGGCGGCTTGCAGGGGGGTTCGGGGAACGCGAGAGCAAACCGCGGGGAAGGAGACCTGCTTGCAGGGGGGTTCGGGGAACGCGAGAGCACACCGCGGGGAAGGAGACCTGCTTCCCCGCGGTGTGCTCTCGCGTTCCCCGAACCCCCCTGCAAGCAGGTCTCCTTCCCCGCGGTTTGCTCTCGCGTTCCCCGAACCCCCCTGCAAGCAGGTCTCCTTCCCCGCGGTTTGCTCCGGGGTTCCCCGAACCCCCCCGCAAGCAGGTCTCCTTCCCCGCGGTTTGCTCTCGCGTTCCCCGAACCCCCCTGCAAGCAGGTCTCCTTCCCCGCGGTTTGCTCCGGTGTTCCCCGAACCCCCCCGCAAGCAGGTCTCCTTCCCTGCGGTTTGCTCTCGCGTTCCCCGAACCCCCCTGCAAGCAGGTCTCCTTGTTCGGGGAACGCGAGAGCACACCGCGGGGAAGGAGACCTGCTTCCCCGCGGTTTGCTCTCGCGTTCCCCGAACCCCCCTCCAAACCACGGGGAAGGAGACCTGCTTGCGGGGGGGTTCGGGGAACGCGAGAGCAAACCGCGGGGAAGGATACCTGCTTGATTACCAGAGAGGCTTCCTCAGGTATGCTGGGATACCTGCTTATTCCACGGAGGTCAAGAAAAACGCTGGTGAGTGTCTACACCTGATGACCAGCGCTGGATCACCAGCGCTGGATCCTCTACACCCGAGGTTCGACCGGGTGTACGGCCAGCGCTGCAAACAGGGAGTTGCAGCGCTGGTAATGCCCTGCAGATGTGTACACCTCCTAAGTTGCAGCGCTGTAACCCCCTCACCAGCGCTGCAACTTTGTGGTGTAGACAAGGCCTGAGTTAAGCAACTTCAGCTACGACATACTTAGACCTACTCACTGCTGCTCCCCTGTCGACTCTGCCTGCGCCTCTCACAGCGGTGGAGTACAGAAGTCAACGAGAGAGCGCTCAGGAGTAGATTTATCGCGTCTAGTCTAGACGCGATAAATCGACCCCCACTGGATCGATCACTGCCCGCCAATACGGCGCTTAGTGTAGACATACCCTTAATACAGTGAAGGAAAGGGTTTTTCTGTCACATTAATCTGTTGCCCCCTTGAGAGGTGGTAGCTAGATTGATGCAAGAATTGACCTAGCGTGTCTACACCAGGATTTAGGTCAGCTTAATTATGTCTCTCAGAGGTGTGAATTTTGCACAACCACAAGTGATATGGCTTGGCTGGCCTAAGTTTTAGGTGTAAACCAGACCTAAGACATATCTAGGAGCTACTGTAAGTGATAGTGGTGCTTTGGTAGTTGGCACTCTTCCCTCTAAGTTAATATTGAGCCAATTCCCTAGAATGGCTATGAAGCATTCTGTTTCTTGAAGTGCCATGTTTTTGGATGAAACCTAAAATTAAAGTCCTGGTCACAAGCATGTTTCTTAGGCCAGGTTACATATATTCTATCCTTGCTCTTATCTCCATCTAAAGTAATTACACTTTGCCCATGTAAATTAGTCACTACAGTTTCAATTGCATAAAGATGTTTTTCACTTCCTTTCTCTGAGCTGTTGCAGAGTGCTGTTGGAGCGGAAGTGTTTCACCTAGAGATGGCTGCATTTCAGTAGTGAGCAAAGTGATCTCTAGAGTTTCAGTATATCACTTCAAATTTGTAAATGATCTTGGTGATGTCATGCTCTGTAAAATAGATACTGTTAATGAAGAGAGGCTCCTCCTGACTCAGTGTTGGATATATGTGAACTAGAAGACCAGTGAGGTGGAACTGGAAACGGGGATTGGTGGCTATCTTCAGAAAAGTGAAGTAGAAATAATAAAAAATTGATTTTAAGATATATATGGATATATATAATATAATATAAAAATTCTCATTTATGTTTGCATTTTAGGAATTTTTATTTCCTTAATTTTTATGAAATAACTTTTTCATTTACAATTTACAAAACACTGTAAAAAGTTTTTCCAAATATTGTAATAAAACAATTGAAAGTTTGTGCTTTGTTTGGATAACTCCAATTTGGGGTTTGGAGCTGAAGGGCTGTTGCTGCTATCTTATGCTTTGGTAGGGTTGTGGCTTTAGTCATGTACACACACAGAGATTAGTCTTCTTGCTTTAATATCTTTACAGTAATATTTTAAATTCAGATGAGTTTAAGTTTTGGTTTTGCCCTTGCTAAATTGCATCAATATTAGGGTTGCCCTACTTTCTTCCTCCTACAAAAATGTGACCTCTTCTTCATGGCTACAACATATAGTACCACTATTGTACTGAGTATTTGAACTATATTTCTAGTTCTGTAACAATGTGTATATATACTGTCTCCTCTTTTATATTTACTGTATACTTTTAAAGAACTATGGCTGCTTAAAAGAAACTATGGGATGATCGGTACTGTTGACTGGGGATATGTTGATCATTATTGACTCCCCTTTCTGATGATAGGCTTCTGTACTTAAAGCTCTGATTATGTTTGTTTACACTAATATCCCCCCCTAAATTTTAGAATGTATATGTTCTGCCTACAATGTCTGTGTCAGAAGTCCATAGTCAGCATAATTTTTTTTTTATGTATAAAGTTATTAATGAGCAATCACTCAAAGTTCTAGATAAAAAAAAATTTAGAAATGGATATAGGGATAAAATTTCTGTATGAAAGATACATGTACGTAAATGAATTAGTACTTTAAGTATTTTTGGTTAGCCAAATAGTAGTTCTAGTTGTGAGGTTTCTTTGTACTTTCAGTTAATTTATTTTCTGGATTAAGTATTTTCAGAGACTTGTAAATAATGAAAAATCATCTGTTGAAGTCGTATAGAAATTTGCAACCTTTCTGATAACTTTTTTTTTTCTCCATTTGCAATTTATGGTTTTATTTTTTCATTTCAGTACAGAGATGATGGGAAATTCCGAACTGGCCCCAGAAGTGGATGTAAATTCTTTAAATCCTTTAATTTCACAAAATGTGGTAGACCAGCTTCTTAGCAAGTACATGTCGACGCTTACTGTAAGTAACAGTAAACTTCTGGACTCCTTCAAATAAAAATAAGACACCTTGTGTTTGTATCTAAATTCTTAAAATGCTGTTTCATCAGAGGAAAAACTTGTAACTTTTTCCTAAACTTTAATTGGGTGTAATTAATTTTGTGAACTTCATGTACATGAGAATTTGGCTTTGAACAGTTAATCAAATGATTTCATGGCTACATTTCAATAAAACACAAAGGATTGTTTATGCTTCATAGAAGTTATTAGCCACAAGAAGTGGCCACTATGGTGTTTTATAATTTAGCAACCCCTAAATTCACATAAATGGTTAGATTACATATAGAGAGCTGTCAGTTAATTGCAGTTAATACATGCAATTAACACAAAACAAATTAGATGTTTTAAAATTGTTGCAATTAATCGCCGTTTTAATCACACTGTTAATAATAGAATACCAATTTAAATTGGTATTCTAAATATTTTCGGATGTTTTTCTACATTTTCAAATACTTTGATTTCAATTACAACACAGAATACAAAGTGTAAAGTGCTCACTTTATTATTTTTTATTACAAATATTTGCACTGTAGAAAAAGAACAACAAAACAAATAGTATTTTTCAGTTCACCTCATACAAGTCCACTCAGTCCTACTTCTTGTTCAGCCAATCACTAACACTAGCGAGTTTGTTTAGATTTATGGGAGATAATGCTGCCCACTTCTTACTTACAATATCACCTGTAAGTGAGAACAGCCATTCACATGGCACTGTTGTAGCTGGCGTTGCAAGGTACTTATGTGCCACATAAGCTTACCAGTCGCATGCCCCTTCATGCTTTGACTTGTAGGCTCTAAAGGATTATGGTTTCGAGTGCAGTTATATTAAAAAAGAAATTCTACATTTGTTGCACTTTCATGATAAAGAGATTGCACTGCAATTATTTGGGGTGAATGAAAAATACTATTTCTTTTATCTTTTTTACAGTGCAAATCTTTGTAATAAAAATAATATAAAGTGAGCACTGTACATTTGTATTCTGTATTGTAATTGAAATCAATATATTTGAAAATGTAGAAAAAATCTGAAAATATTTATAATAAATTTAAATTGGTTATCTATTATTGTTTAACGGTGCAATTAAAACTGCAATTAATCATGACTATTTTTAATCTATCGATTAATTGTGATTATTTTTTGTTTGACAGCCCTAATTATATACTGTTATAGACCACAAAATTCTGGTACAGTAACTACCGTATATACTTGTTCATTAGCCTGTTCGTTTATAAGCTGACCCGCCAAGATGGATAAGTAAAAATAGCAAAAACTGTATGACTCTTTCATAAGCCAACCCTATATTTCAGGGGTTGGAAAACTTTGGCTCCCAACCTGTCAGGGTAAGCCGCTGGCGGATTGGGACTTTTTTTTGTTTTTTTGTTGGTTTTTTTGTTTTGTTTGTTTTGTTTTTTACCTGGAGCATCTGCAGGCATGGAGCTGCTCAGCTCCCTGGGGTTGCGGTTTGCCATTCCCAGCCAATGGGAACTGAGGGCTCCATGCCTTCAGGCGCTCCAGGTAAACAAAACGACAATGTATTAGATATTCAATTAAATGATTACATAGAGCAGGGATCGGCAATCTTTGGCACACGGCTCACTAGGGAAGCACCCTGGCGGGCTGGGCCAGTTTGTTTACCAGCTGCATCCGCAGGTTCGGCCGATCGCGGCTCCCACTGGGTGCAGTTCGCCGCTCCAGGCCAATGGGGGTAGCAGGAAGTGGCAGCCATCACATCCCTTGGCCCACGCCACTTCCAGCAGCCCCCATTGGCTTGGAGCAGTGAACCGTGGCCAATGGGAGCCGTGATTGGCTGAACCTGCAGACACTGCAGGTAAACAAACTGACCCAGTCCGCCAGGGTGCTTACCCTGGCAAGCTGCATGCCAAAGGTTGCCGATCCCTGCCGTAGAGTTTTAAATCATCAAATTTTGGTGTAGACTTGTTTGTAAGCTGACCCCCACTTTTTGATGCGTCACGTTTTTACAAAAAATATTTGGCTCATGAACGAGCATATATGGTATATCAAAACTTGGCATACAGTCTTCTCAACTATGGGCTCACTCTTCAAACACCCTGATCTTCTTGCATGTCTGTCAGCTTGACTCTTGTATGCAGTGTAGTTGTAGCCATGTTGCTCCCAGGATATTAGAGAGATAAGGTAGGTGAGTTAATCTTTTATTGGGCCAGGAAACTGAGCCAGTAAAAGATGTACCTCATCCACCTTGTCTCTCAGGATGACTCTTGAGCAGACATGATAGAAAAAGCCTTTTAATGAACAGATGGTTTCCATGATACCTCAGAACTATCCAAGGTCTACCTATTTTGCTTATCCACCTTCCACCATGGAGCGTGGCACAAAGCTAGGAAATCTTTTGCTGTCTTTCAGAATGGGCATGTTAACAGCCAAAATATCTGCCTTGGGTCCAAGTGGTTGCCACTTGAAAAATATTTGGGTGTAGAACAAGTTAAAAAAATGGTTTGGGGGAATTTTGAAAGTTTTTCATGGGATTGCAAATGGACCAATTTTCCATTTTTGATGACAGCTTGAGTCTTTATTGAAATTGTGTTTGAAATAATAATTGAAGGCTTTTCTTTACAAAAACATACACCTTCAGGAAATGAAAATGTCCTGTAATTGTTTTGAACATGATTTTGACAAATTTCAATTAAAAAAAGTTTCATTTTTTGTGAAAAACTTCAAAAAAGGTGACTGATCTTTACAAAAGCTTCATTTTGGGGGAAAAAAAGGCCATTGTTGTCAAAATAAATTTGTGTGTGTGAAATTTTGATCATCCCTATTTAGATGATAGTGATGGTTATAACAGTAGCCATGAGAGTGAGTGAAAATTGATTTTCCTTCTTGGTTAAAATACCTTTAATTATGAAAAGGGATATTTGTCTGAAGGTCATGGTGGGTTTTTTCCTATTTTGATTCCAGGTAATTTTATCTTTGCTTCTTCCTGTTTCTTTTTAATCTATTTACTGCAGTCCAACATCATTGGTTGGCTACGAAAAGCATTGGAGACAGATAAAAAAGACTGGATAAAAGAAACTGAGCCAGAAGCAGATCAAGATGGGTACTATCAGACTACTCTTGCAGCTATTGTTTTTCAGGTATGAGTTAATTTTAAAAAAAAAATTCTGAAAAAAAATAGAAAAATGGGGCAGGAAGAAAAGCAAGAAAACCAGGAAGCTCTTGAAATGCAGATTCTTTGTATCAATACAGATTGAATTGGTTTCATTTTCTCATTATGAGATGCTTACCTAGAAGAGTGGCAGCCTCTTGAGCTGAAAGAGTGAACGTTAAGGATATTTGTAACACTTTCATGGTTCTCTCATAAGATATCTAAGAATATCCAGAAACATCAGTGAATCATTCATGATTTTCTTCTTTTTTCTGTCATACTGATAGTATTTTGCATGCTACCTACCTCCTTTTCTGTACAGCATCATTACAGGAAGGGAAGGAATGTTTAAAAACCGACTGAAGCTTCATTTCTTACCTATAGACAGTACTGAGTAGGGACAGCCATCTTTCTTACTTTTGCCTTGAATTTTTGTTAAATTGGAATCTATGAAACACCTAAGGAATGTTATGTATGGGTAAGAATGAAATGGAATGTTGAAGAGATTGTACCTGGGCTCACCCAGAAACATTCTTGCATTCTACAAATTTAAAGATGACCTAAAAAGGGGTAAATGGGTTTGTGGCTTTCCTGTACTTGCGTGTGTGTGTGTGTTGTTCCTTTTTTTAAAGGTCAGGACATGTCTCCATTTTCTTCCCTTTGCCCCTCTCCAAAAAAAAAAAAAAAAAAAGTTGCTATGTTGTGTTTTCTTTTTCTGTTTGTGTGGGTTGTTTTTGTTTTGTTTTGTTTTTTACATTAGAAAGTCAGATTTTGTCAATTGTGGAAGAGTACAACTGACTGGCAAAGTAGTAGGTTCATGACATCAGTGATACGAAGGATGTGAAACCTGAATGAAAAGGGAAATTATTCTTATTCAGACAGTTTAAAACTGTTCATATGGGCGTTTTTTGTTGGTATATTTATGCTGACACTTGTTTAACTAAGAGCCTGTTTATATTAGAGAAATTTGCACTGAAGTAACTACTCATATATCTACTTCTGTTTAAACTCCTAACATGGATTCTCTACACTGATGCAAAAGTACCCATGTAACTTAACTTCAGGAAGCTACTGGTGTAATCATACTGGTACAGTGCATCAGTATTAGAGGTTTACACCAGGATAGCTATACTAATGCAAATTTCCTAATGTAGATCGGCCTTAAAACACTTGGGAGAAAAGCTCTCTCTGTGAAGGATCCAAAAACCTCACCATTTAAATGCTACTTCAGTTAAGAGCTCCCACCCATCTACATGTGAATCATGAAAGAAGTCCTTCAGCAAAAATAGGGAAGATAGATCTTGACGTTCCTGATACTTCTAAGATTAAAAAAGTAGAACAACCTCCCCTTTTTGTGTGTAGGGGAGCCTTTCAAACATTCTTTATAAATCATAAAAAGTAAAGTCACAAAACCATTTTGTTAATTTTGCAGTTTACATTTAAAAGTAGTAGGCAAATATCTTAAGGGGAGTTTCTTTTCCCAGTCTCTCGCATGTTCCCCGCCTTGTCTCCATGACCTCATCTACACTAAGGTTTTCATCAAATTAATCCACACTTGTACTAGCACCGGTTCTGGTTATGGTTTCTGAACAAGTCTAGATGACAAATAGTTAAAATGCTGGTGACTGATCTACATTAGCACAACAACCATTGACCACATCAGTGGAGTAGCTCCACTACTAATGCAACAATGATAGACTTTCAGAAACTTGCCAGCATAAAGGTAGCTTGTATATCCTCTCACGTTCTCATTTATTTCCCTTCTTTGTTTCATCTGTATGTCTTCTCCCATTCCCTTCCCATTCATCCCCACAATTTTAGAGCACCTTCATCTTGTGCCCAATTGTGAGCATTCTTCTGATGCCAAGTTATCTCTTGCATATGTAGGAATAGGTAGAAATGCTGAAGGAGCTGACTTAGACATTGGTCCACCATGAAGAGCAAATCAGCACTGATTTGGAGATGAGGGGAATCCAGAGTGATGCTTCCTTACATGAAAAATATATGACTGTGTCATAAACAGATAGCTAAGGGTTAATGTCTCTTTCACCTGAAGCACCTGACCAGAGGACCAATCAGAAAACCGGATTTTTTCAACTTTGGGTGGAGGGAATTGAGTGTCTAAGGTCTTTGTTTCTGGCTGCCTGCTTGCTCTGAGCTTTGGAGAAGTAGTTCTACTTTCTAGTCTTCTGTTTCTAAGTGTAAGGACAAAGAGATCAGCTAGTAAGTTATATGGTTTCTTTTCTTTGGTATTTGCATGAATATAAGTGCTGGAGTGCTTTAATTTGTATTCTTTTTGAATAAGGCTGTTTATTCAATATTCTTTTAAGCAAATTGCCCTGTATTGTGTCATCTTAATACAGAGAGACCATTTGTATTTTTTCTTTCTTTTTTATATAAAGCTTTCTTTTAAGACCTGTTGGAGTTTTTTTTTACTTCAGGGAAATTGAGTCTGTACTCACCAGGGAATTGGTGGGAGGAAGAAATCCAGGGGAGATCTGTGTGTTGGATTGCTAGCCTGATGTTGCATTCCCTCTGGGGGAATAGGAAAGTACTTTTTGTTTCCAGGATTGGGAACAGAGAGGGGGAGTCTCTCTGTGTAGTTTCACAGAGCTTGTGTCTGTGTATCTCTCCAGGAGCACCTGGAGGGGGGAAGGGAAAAAGGATTATTTCCCTTTGTTGTGAGACTCAAGGGATTTGGGTCTTGGGGTCCCCAGGGAAGGTTTTTCAGAGGGACCAGAGTGCCCCAAAACACTCTAATTTTTTGGGTGGTGGCAGCAGGTACCAGGTCCAAGCAGGTAACTAAGCTTGGAGGTTTTCATGCTAACCCCCATATTTTGGACGCTAAGGTCCAGAACTGGGACTGAGGTTATTACATGGTGTGCAGCTGGTGGGACTAGAATCCAGAAGCCAGTAGGAATATTATATTTTTCTTTTCTCTGCTAAGGGCTTTTTAGCAGAGAGAAACAGTTGGTTTTAAAAGGGAACCAGAGAGAATTTTTTTTTTCTGCTCTCTCTCGCAGTTTGTGGCTTGCATGTTAAGGGTCTTTTGTCATGCAATAGCCCTCCCATTAGGAGTCAAGTACCAGCACTTATAGGCATGCAAATAAAGTGGTTTTTCTGGTTTCCCTTCATTGAACATTAGCTAGAGAGAGAAAAGGAAAATTAGCTAAAGGCACTGTTGCTAGGCAGACTTCAGGAGGCAACAGAGAACCTGCAGTTCAGAAGATAAACACCGGAGGGCACCCCAACACAAGAAAACAGGAACCATGACTTCTAAGGCAAAAATTGACGCCGAAGAGCAAATCAAAGAAGCTGAACACAGGCGACAACTGGAAATAAAACAAAAAGAGATGGAAATGAAAGAAAGAGAAGAACAGATCAAAGAGGCAGCCTTCCAAAGAGAACAGGCAGCCCAAGAGGCAGCACACAAAAGAAAACTAGAAGAAGAAGAGAGAGCCTACCGAAGGAAACAAGCAGAAGAAGAGTTGGCCCACCACCGAGAAATGGAAAAACAACAAAAAGAAATGGAAAAACAACAAAAAGAAATGGAAAAAACAACAAAAAGAGAATGAAGAGAAGGAAAAACAGAGAAAACATGAACTGGAGTTGGTAAAAGCTGGGCTGCATGTGCCAGCCAACCCTAACAACCCGGCGCCAAATATTGCTCCACAGCACAGGAAATTTCCCACCTACAAGGCAGGTGATGACACCGAGGCCTTCTTGGAAAATTTTGAAAGAGCCTGTCTTGGGTACAGCATTCCCGAAGACCAGTACATGGTAGAATTGAGGTCACAGCTCAGTGGACCTTTGGCAGAGGTGGCAGCTGAAATGCCTAAGCACCAAATGAATGACTATAAACTTTTTCTAACCAAGGCCAGATACAGGATGGGGATAACCCCAGATCATGCCCGTCGGCGTTTCAGAAACCAAAAGTGGAAACCAGAGGAGTCATTTCCCAAACACGCCTACTACATTGCAAAAAACTATGAGGCCTGGCTAACAGGAAACAACATTCAAACCTTGGAAGAACTGAACCTCCTCATACAAATGGAGCAGTTCTTGGATGGTGTTCCTGAAGACATCACACGGTACATACAAGATGGAAACCCCAAGAATATCGCTGAGGCGGGGGAGATTGGAGCCAAATGGATGGAACTGGCAGAAAGCAAGAAAGCTACTGTCAAGGGGAACGATTACCCCAAGGGGCACACAGACCATAAACCCTACAACCGAGGACAGCCAAAGACCCCACATACCACCCAAGTAAAGCCACAGATACCCTACCCTTCAACCTCACCAGTCTCCAGTAACTCACCTCGGCCCAGTGACCCATCAGATGGAAGATGCTTTAAGTGTAATAAACTGGGACATATCAAGGCCAAGTGTCCCAAGAACACCATGCGAGTGCAATTCATTACACCACCATCACACCAAAGATCCCCAGGCCCGGATGCCTCTCAAATACCCTTGGAGCGAAGGGAAAATTTGAGAGTGGGCGGAAAAAAGGTTACTGCGTGGAGAGACACGGGGGCACAAGTGTCAGCTATCCACCAATCCTTCGTTGACCCCAAATTCATCAACCCAAAGGCCAAAGTTACAATTTACCCCTTCATGTCACAAGCTGTAGACTTGCCTACAGCTCAACTGCCTGTCCAGTACAAAGGCTGGTCAGGAATGTGGACTTTTGCAGTCTATGACAATTATCCTATCCCCATGCTACTGGGGGAAGACTTGGCCAACCAGGTGAGGCGGGCCAAGAGAGTGGGAATGGTTACACGTAGCCAAACCAGGCAAGCTTCCAGACCCATTCCTGTTCCTAAGCCGTCCACAGAGGCCCCGTCTGTGTTACCAGAGACCCAGACAGAGGTAGTGGACCCGGATTCCATGCCTACCACTGAAACAGCCACAGCATCTCCAGTCCCAGGCCCGGAACTGGAACAGCAACCAGCACCAGCAAGTGCAACTACATCTTCAAACTCAACGCCAGAGGGCGCCAGCGAGCCAAAACTGGCAGAAGCAACAGACAGCCATACCCAAAAGGCTCAGCCAGAGCCTGAAATACCCTCAGGTGCACCAGCGGAGAGCGGTTCACCAGCAACGGAAACAACCCCATCACCTACATCGCTTCCAGAGGGACCAAGCCCAAGTCCACAGTCTGAGGAAGAACTGGTGACCCCAGACTCAAGGGAACAGTTCCAGACTCAGCAGGAAGCGGATGACAGCCTTCAGAAAGCTTGGGCGGCGGCACGGAGCACCCCACCGCCTCTCAGCTCTTCTAATCGATCCCGGTTTGTTATAAACCAAGGACTTTTATACAAGGAAATTCTTTCTGGTGGACACCGGGAAGAATGGCAGCCGCAAAAACAGTTGGTGGTTCCAACTAAGTACCGGGGGAAGCTCTTAAGCTTAGCCCATGATCATCCCAGTGGCCATGCTGGGGTGAACCGAACCAAGGACCGGTTGGGGAAGTCCTTCCACTGGGAGGGGATGGGCAAGGACGTTGCCAAGTATGTCCGGTCTTGTGAGGTATGCCAAAGAGTGGGTAAGCCTCAAGACCAGGTCAAGGCCCCTCTCCAGCCACTCCCCATAATTGAGGTCCCATTTCAGCAAGTAGCTGTGGATATTCTGGGCCCTTTCCCAAAAAAGACGCCCAGAGGAAAGCAGTACGTACTGACTTTAGTGGACTTTGCTACCCGATGGCCAGAAGCAGTAGCTCTAGGCAACACCAGGGCTAACACTGTGTGCCTGGCCCTAACAGACATCTTTGCCAGGGTAGGTTGGCCCTCTGACATCCTTACAGATTCAGGGTCTAATTTCCTGGCAGGAACCATGGAAAAACTGTGGGAAACTCATGGGGTGAATCACTTGGTTGCCACCCCGTACCACCATCAAACCAATGGCCTGGTTAAAAGGTTCAATGGAACTTTGGGGGCCATGATACGAAAATTCATCAACGAATTCTCCAATAATTGGGACCTAGTGTTGCAGCAGTTGCTGTTTGCCTACAGGGCTGTACCACATCCCAGTAAAGACGGTGGCGTGGAAGAGGTCAACCTCTCAACCACCCTGGAACGTCTGCAGCGGCAGCAAATCAAGGAGCTGTGCGCTAGCTTCGCCCCATTGTTCTCAGCCACCCCAGGACGGACTGAACGGGCATACCACTCCATTGATACAGGTAATGCTCACCCAATCAGAACCCCACCCTACCGAGTGTCTCCTCATGCCCAAGCTGCTATAAAACGGGAGATCCAGAACATGCTACAAATGGGTATAATCCGCCCATCTACCAGTGCATGGGCATCTCCAGTGGTTCTGGTACCCAAACCAGATGGGGAAATACGCTTTTGCGTGGACTACCGTAAGCTAAATGCTGTAACTCGTCCGGACAACTATCCAATGCCACGTACCGATAAGCTATTGGAGAAGTTGGGACGTGCCCAGTTCATCTCTACAATAGACTTAACCAAGGGGTACTGGCAAGTACCGCTAGATGAACCTGCCAAGGAGAGGTCAGCATTCGTCACCCATGCGGGGGTGTATGAATTCAATGTCCTTCCTTTCGGCCTTCGAAATGCACCCGCCACCTTCCAGAGGCTGGTAGATGGTCTACTAGCTGGACTGGGAGAATATGCAGTTGCCTTCCTCGATGATGTGGCCATTTTTTCAGACTCCTGGCCCGAACACCTACTACACCTGGAAAAGGTCTTTGAGCGCATCAGGCAGGCAGGACTAACTGTTAAGGCCAAAAAGTGTCAAATAGGCCAAAACAGAGTGACTTACCTGGGGCACCAGGTGGGTCGAGGAACCATAAACCCCCTACAGGCCAAGGTGGATGCTATCCAAAAGTGGCCTGTCCCAAGGTCAAAGAAACAGGTCCAATCCTTCTTAGGCTTGGCCGGATACTACAGGCGATTTGTACCACACTACAGCCAAATCGCTGCCCCACTGACCGACCTGACCAAAAAGACCCAGCCAAATGCAGTTAAGTGGACTGATGAGTGTCAAAAGGCCTTTACCCAACTTAAGGCAACGCTCATGTCTGACCCTGTGCTCAGGGCCCCGGATTTTAACAAGCCATTCCTAGTAACCACAGATGCATCTGAGCGTGGTATAGGAGCAGTGCTCATGCAGGAAGCAACAGATCACAACTTCCATCCTGTCGTGTTTCTCAGCAAAAAACTGTCTGAGAGGGAAAGTCACTGGTCAGTCAGTGAAAAGGAATGCTATGCCATTGTGTACGCCCTGGAAAAGCTACGCCCATATGTTTGGGGACGGCGGTTCCAACTACAAACTGACCATGCTGCACTAAAGTGGCTTCATACTGCCAAGGGGAACAACAAGAAACTTCTTCGTTGGAGTTTAGCTCTCCAAGATTTTAATTTTGAAATTCAACACATCACAGGAGCTTCTAATAAAGTTGCTGATGCACTCTCCCGTGAGAGTTTCCCAGAATTCAGTAGTTAAAAAGTGTTCTTAAAATGTAGAAGTCTGTTAGTTATATACTTAGGAGTATATGTAAAGGTGTATGTGTTGTATTAATCTGTTTATTTTCAAGTTCTAGAAGGAAATCGCCGCCAGTGAGCTTCCCCACTGTCTGCAATTTGGGGGGCGTGTCATAAACAGATAGCTAAGGGTTAATGTCTCTTTCACCTGAAGCACCTGACCAGAGGACCAATCAGAAAACCGGATTTTTTCAACTTTGGGTGGAGGGAATTGAGTGTCTAAGGTCTTTGTTTCTGGCTGCCTGCTTGCTCTGAGCTTTGGAGAAGTAGTTCTACTTTCTAGTCTTCTGTTTCTAAGTGTAAGGACAAAGAGATCAGCTAGTAAGTTATATGGTTTCTTTTCTTTGGTATTTGCATGAATATAAGTGCTGGAGTGCTTTAATTTGTATTCTTTTTGAATAAGGCTGTTTATTCAATATTCTTTTAAGCAAATTGCCCTGTATTGTGTCATCTTAATACAGAGAGACCATTTGTATTTTTTCTTTCTTTTTTATATAAAGCTTTCTTTTAAGACCTGTTGGAGTTTTTTTTTACTTCAGGGAAATTGAGTCTGTACTCACCAGGGAATTGGTGGGAGGAAGAAATCCAGGGGAGATCTGTGTGTTGGATTGCTAGCCTGATGTTGCATTCCCTCTGGGGGAATAGGAAAGTACTTTTTGTTTCCAGGATTGGGAACAGAGAGGGGGAGTCTCTCTGTGTAGTTTCACAGAGCTTGTGTCTGTGTATCTCTCCAGGAGCACCTGGAGGGGGGAAGGGAAAAAGGATTATTTCCCTTTGTTGTGAGACTCAAGGGATTTGGGTCTTGGGGTCCCCAGGGAAGGTTTTTCAGAGGGACCAGAGTGCCCCAAAACACTCTAATTTTTTGGGTGGTGGCAGCAGGTACCAGGTCCAAGCAGGTAACTAAGCTTGGAGGTTTTCATGCTAACCCCCATATTTTGGACGCTAAGGTCCAGAACTGGGACTGAGGTTATTACAGACTGCCTCTCGGTACCGTTTTTTAAAAATCGGACATATGTGGATGCCTGGCAAGAAGTTACCTATTAAATTCATGGCAGTTGCTATTCTGTTGATTAGTAGGAGAGAGTGTATGGATTTAATTAAAAAAAAATGTGGGGGATCTCACACCAGTTTAACTCTCCAAATAGCATTTTGTAGGGAATCCTGCCATGTTTGTGTCGCTATTCCAGCTATTGGTCTATCTTTATAACTAAGCTATTTCTCATTTTAGATGTTTGAGCAGAATCTTCAGGTGGCTGCTCAGATAAGTGAAGATTTGAAAATGAAGGTACTGCTTCTCTGTCTTCAACAAATGAATTCATTCCTGACAAGGTAAAAAAAAAAAAAAAAAAAAGAGGGGGGTACTCTGGAGTCTTAGTCCTCCCTCTCTCTCTGTCCCGTACTCCTACCTTTGCTTTCTTGTACACGCTTCCCTATTGCCTGGTCCCTGTCCTCTTCCAGATATGCCACTTGATCCTTTTTCCACTGGACGTGGTACCTTGCTGCCTTTTTTCCTTCTCCACCCCCCCTGGAAATTTTGTTCTGTTGGTGACTGGCAGCTCCAGTCTCACTAGTGGTCAAGTTCTTGAGATCAGCTCCTGACTCTATATCTTCTGCAGTAAAGCGATGGTTCCAAATAGAGCAGCTAGGCCAGCACATCCTTCTTGTACTCAGCTGATTTTTAAAGTCTTGCAATGGAAATCCTAGAGACCTGTGACCAATCAGCTTTCCACAAAACACCTGTGAATGTTCTTCAGGCTATCAGTGGGCATTTGGCTTAGAATTGTGTAGCTTTTCATCTGTTTAATAGCTCTCCGGGTTTTCTACAGGTACAAAGAAGAAGCCCAATTATATAAAGAGGAGCATCTAAAAAATCGTCAGCATCCTCAGTGCTATGTTCAATATATGATTGCCATAATCAACAACTGTCAGACCTTTAAGTAAGTTTGCACATTTACACAGTATTGTAAAAAAATAAATATTTATTAATCTCAATTTATAATGCATATAAGAAACCTAAACTGAGGGCCCCTTTTGGAGAATGCCCTTCCAGCTGTTCCTTCTTTTTTTATACCAAGGGGGCTTCAGCTCAAGGGTCTCAACTGACTGCAGAGGGAAAAAGGCAGGTCCCAATCCATTTAAGGTGACACTGAAATTGGCCACTGAGCAAAAGCAACTCAGGCTAATCAAGCTGTCCACCACTTAAAATAAAACCACCAATTAAGACTTTGCAGAGCTTTGGAAAGAAAAATACCGTTTTTTGCCTCTCTCAGAGCAATGGCATGAGAATTTAAAGAAATCTTTATCAATTTGCTTTAGCCCATGGCTTCTGCCATGGGCATTCTAGCCGTTTTGCCTTACGCTTGATATGTCATAACTCATCTGTAAACCACTGTGACCTGTGTAGGCAAAGCTTGAAAAATGAGTGTGTAGAGAACACTGTAATGATTGAGGATTCCTTTTTTTATTATAAAATCTTACCAAATGCTTAATAGGTTGATCTGAAAGAGGACCAATATAATCTCTCATGTTCTTATGGTGGTACTGTGGATTCATTACATTTTGAAGACAATCAAATCATATCCCTTGTTCTGACAGGACAGGTGTGCCCCAGTCTCAAAATGTAGAAGATAATGGTCATGAGGAGGGCCTAATTTCCAACTTTCTAACCTCCAATTTTGGCCCAAATATTATATCAAAAGTGTGATCAACTATGTGAATGGAGCCCGTAACCATCTGTAATGCACCTATGGTGGTCAGTGCCATGAAAACCTGAGATGATTCTAAGAATTCTTCATGGATTTTTTCGGTCACTGAGCATTCAGCCTCGCTTCTTCCAAGATTGCTATAGTGAAGAATTTTATTAGATCACACAGGGATTTTTAAGTACAAGAGGGAAGTTACAACGTAACTCTAGCCTGGGACTTGCATCAACAATTAAAGATGAATACCCTTTATTCAGTTCAGTTTGGGGGTAGGAGACCTTCAACTTTTCAGAGTGGATGCAAAAAGAATTATGTTCCCTCCCTATCAATCCCCCTTTTGTTCCTGCTGTACTAAATACCAGCCTAGTACCAACTGTTCCCAAATGAGTCCAGCTATAATGAGATTTCAGTAATATATATAGAAGAGCCCTTCTCCTTGATTAAATCATGAAGAGTTCACATTTTAACCACCAATCTTGCATTTAACAGCGTACATCTAAGACTGGAATGAATTCTGACATCCCAGCTTCTTGAGACCTGACTGTAGGCTAAAATAATGCAAAAGAGATTGAATATCTAAACATTGGTGCCAATACCATGTTTTTTTCTTGCCTGGTATCTCACTTGCCCATTACTTCAGAGATCGAGGGACTCTAACCCTCACATCCATTCCTTTGGCCCTCCAGACCTCTATAGCTGTAGAAAAGTAGTCACACATGCATAGTGGCACCCTAAGGTAGTCATTAAAGGGATGTAGACGGGTGCTGGAATAAAGACCTACAGGGCAGGCTACAAAGGCCATTCATCCTCCCAAATAAACACCACCCACTGTGTCATTCATGCATAAACACGCCTCACAAACACAATTTAATAACAGTAACAATGTGTACTAGTACATACATATCAGACTGGATGCTGAAAAATGTTTTTGTTTATTGCAGAGAATCTATAATCAGTTTGAAAAGGAAATATTTGAAAAATGAAATGGAAGAGGGAATGTCAAGCAGCCATGCAAACATGGATGTAATTTTAGACACCATTGCCAAAGAAGGATGCTCTAGCTTGCTAGATGAAGTCTTCATGGATTTAGAGGTTGGAACTTTTTTTCCTCCAAAAAGAGCCTTTTTTATTATGAAATTCAGGAATAAGGACGTTAATTAAGAAGCTATCTTGGCTGCTAGTTAGGTGGGTTTTGTATTGCATAATAGCAATATGTCAACAAACTTGCAAATGCAGGGTAATACAATATGTAGTATGTTGTGTAAAAATAAACGTGTACACTTCACACAAATAATTTGAGCAGGCAGTGTGTGTCTAGCATATACTACGTATATTGTGCTGATGTAGCATTTGAGTATCCAAAGTTGTAGGGAAAACAAAGGCTAATGTATTGCATTATTGGGGAAATAACTTAAGATCACATTCGAGAGTGTATTGAGCACATGTTGAAGGGGGAAGAGTAGGCAAAACCGTAACAGTGGCATTTCCCAACTTTTTGGTTCTGAAACATGAAACTTTAACATTAATTTCTTATATGGCATTTCCCTTAGAATGTTGGGGGGGGGGGGGTTAAAGAAAAAAGTGGGGGAGAATAAAAAGGAGTCAACTCCTCTAGGGCTTAGTAGCTGTGTTGCTTTGCAACAAACTAGCAATAGCACTTTTGAATTCCATATTCTGTATGTGTTTGACCGCAAGCCATATCCATGGAAGATTCATAGAAAACTTTTTTCTTATGAACTTTAGGAGCTGCTCAGCTCCAGTTATTTTATTTATCATGAGGTATACAGGAATTAGGAACACAATCTTCCCACTGTAGCGATTGTCCTTAGAATTCCCCAGACCTGCCCCTTGCCTCGACAACTTAACTTCCTGTGCAAACACTCACATTGTTCATATAAGATGTAAAACACAATATTTTATAAAGAATTATTCTTAATTCCTCATTTCCCTCTCTAAGACTTAAGAGGCAAATAAAGTAAGTGAGTAGAGGTAGTGGGGAGAGAATCAGACATTTAGGCCACCAGTTTTGGTGTGGACTTGTGGAGTTCTGGCAATAGCCAATGAGAGGAGGAATTTGTAGTAGCCAATCATAGCTCATTCGGGAGAGGATAGATAATATTTCAGTATAAGAACAATTACAACTGTTACATAAGTACCTTTTATCTTGGGCTAATAAACATTTTGTTCTTTTCACCTCTGAGTTTACTTAGGACAGGATATAATTGTTACCTTATCCATAGTAAACACCCTTAAACTGTCAATGAATTAAGACAAAGCAAACACTAGAGTCAATAGTTGGCTGCTTACTTTAGTTTTTTTATGCTAATATTGCAATACTATCCTTTTTTTCTACCAGTCTGATCTATTTGCATATGTAGTTACTTATTTCATATGAAAGACTTACAAATGGTCTACATTTGTGGAATCAGCTTTACCTGTTGTTGTTCTGAACTTCATTTTAAGATCTGTTGGAAATGAGGGGATAGGCACCCTTCAGAAATTTTTCTGATTAGTTTTTGTTGTTTTTTCAGCCACATCTCAATGAGCTGATGACAAAGAAGTGGCTGACTGGATCTAATGCTGTGGACACAATCTGTGTCACTGTAGAAGATTATTTCAATGATTTTGCAAGAATTAAAAAACCCTATAAAAAGGTATTTTGCCTAACATATTTCTCAGGTAATATGCTCTGAGTATCGAGTCGGATTAATTCGTTGAACATTTTATTAATTTATGTAATCCAGAAAAAATAATATTGCTTATTAGTAAAAACAAACCTATCACAAAAAATCCTAATTTTCTCATGTCTCCTTTGTTCACTCAGATTCCTATTAACTCTTCCTAAGGAAGATTAGGGCTAAAGGATTGAGCCCATAAAGTTCACAAGAGTTTAGTATAGCACTATTTCCTCACAACTGTTTATATCTATATATAGATTTTAGTCTTGACACTAACGCTGTACTTCTGCAATATATTCTTGGAACTGCATGTTCTGTAAATTCCAGAATCAATAAAAAGCAATCAGCCTACCTGAGGCCATAAACCTCATGCTAAAAGTAGAATTGTTAGAGGCATAATGTCCCAACTCATCTCCTTTATTTTCTGTCTGCCAATGGATCTTTGAACTGCCACTGCACAGTAGATCAAACCTACTTTTATCTTTTACTTTTTAATATATTGTGCTTGAGCATTTCCCTTTAATCAGTTTAATTTTAATTCAGTTTTGTGTAGTTAAAATAATGTTTACAAAGTTTTCCTCCCTGCTTTCTAAATTATCAACATAAAATGGCTGATGCTGACATGGAGATCAGGGTTTAGAAAAGTTCGCTGAACATAAAATCTGATCCATTCTCTAATCATTTGGAATGATTGGAATAAGGACCCTCTCCCAAAATTAAATGTAGCCTATGCCTCCCTTACTTTTCAGGCTCAAGAGACCAGAAGAGACTGGTCAGAGTCCTTCTGATAAAGGACTTTTAGCCCTATTGAAGTCAATTTTGGCATCTTCACCTTCCATACTTACGGGTTTGGAGGTCTAATACTTAATCATAGTAGCACTTCTTAAATTAAAAAAAAATTTCAGAAGAAAAAGACAAATCATTCCTGGAATTAGTCCTTACCCATGGATCAGCTTGCCTTATAAGGATACTTATGTGACCTCGAAGCAAAAATGTTTTGCACAGAGAAGAGCTCTGTCTGCTTCAGAACTTGGCATTGGCTTTTCAACCCACAGTCTGTACCACCATCTTATTTTAAGGGATTTGGGCCAACAGATCTTTTGGCAACCAGCAGACCCTTACTTTCATCTGCTCCCTTAGCACCACCATCTGCCTTTTCATCACTGAAGATGCAGTGTAGTCTACCTCCTTGTCACCAAGAGCCTGGAGGACACTGAGTTTATCCATGTGTGGGAACCTTTGATAAATGTTTAGGAGGGAACAAGTAGGGTCTGTATCAAGCTCCACTTAAGTCTTTCACAGACATGATTTATCTGCACCATTTCTTGGGAGTTTCTGAGCTCGTATACAGTCCAGATCCATCACCAAAAACAATCTTATCTCTGCTTCCTCAGCCTTACCAGTATCTGTCCCTTCCTTCAGCATAGGGGACCTGATTCTTATCTCTGCTACTCCGGTGTAAATTTAGAGTAACTCTGTGCAACTCAGTAGCATTACTTTGGATTTACATATGGGTGTCTGAAACCAGATTTTGACCCAAAGATTCTGCAGCTGTTCATAAGGTTCCCTACCAGCAAAAGCAGCTTTTTTGTAACTTACAAGAACCTTTCACTGCTGCTGCAGGCACTTGTCAGGGAAAGCTACCTTTGGGCCAGTTATGAGTGCAGAAGAGCATTTTTAAAGCCTGATTATAACTCTTTCCAGAAGTGATAGGTAATTTTTTTAATTAATGGGTACAACTCCAATATTTCTCTTCCTCAGAAAATGACTGTTGAGGCCCATCGTAGAGTGGTTGTGGAGTACATCAAGGCTATTATGTTAAAACGTATATCTTTCAAGAATGCAGAAGAGAGAAAAGAAGGTGCAGAAAGAATGATCAAAGAAGCAGACCAGTTCAGGTTTCTGTTTAAAAAATTATCAGCTGTAAGTGTTTACACCCTCCAATAGTGCCATTAACCTGACTGTTTTTAAAAGATCAGATATGTAAATTTGACTGTTCCTAAAGATGTGTAGACATTTAATTCTGGGGTAAAACATTGTATGCAAGGTATTCAAACTTGTTAATTGGTCTGAAGAGACTTTTTTCTGTGTTCCCTTTTCTGGGGTGGTATTGCATCCTTTCTGGAATTCTGAGTATGAATTTAGGCTGTAATGTTGGACTCCTGAATTCAGTTGTGCAGAAGTTTAATATACAAGATGGCTGCAGTATTATGTGGTGTTGGGACCCATTTCTATTGGTGAAAAATACAAGCTTCCAAGCTTACACAGAGCTCTTCCTCAGGTCTGGGAAAGTTACTCAGAGTGTCACAGCTAAATACCAGGTGGGACAGATGAGTTAACATATAATGCAAGAGACTATTCAAGGTAAAGTAGGCAGTTAATACCTGTACAGTCATAGGACAAAAAGGATTAGTGGGTTACTTGTAATGAGCCATAAATCCAGTGTCTCCATTAAGTCCCTAATTTTTGGTATTCAGAATTTGTGAATTTCAGGTCCCAAACTCATCTTTGAAGGTTTTTGTGCAGGTTTCCTTTGAGGACAAGACTGAGAGGTCAGATATGGAGTGATTGTTTTGTGAAAAGTGTTCACCAGTGAGTGATAGGGTGTTTCTGTTATTAATCACTTTTCTGTGCGAGTACATTTGAGAGCCTCTTGATTATCTTGTTTCACTCACGTAGTTTAATTTAATAGATTTATGGCTCATTACAACAACGTGTAGCCCACTAACCCTACTTTGTCCTGTGATAGGCAATTAACACCTTAAATGGTCTCTTGCAACATGTTAATGCTTTATCTGTTCCACATTGTATTTAGCTGTGACACTCTGAGCCCAGGTCTACACGACAGACCTATATCAATATAACAACATCCCTCGGCAGTGTGAAAAATCCACATCCTGCGTGATGTAGTTACACCAACCTAACCACCTGAGGAAGACAGCGCTATGTTGATGGGAGAGTTTCTCAGGGAGATGGATTAACTACACTGACAGGAGAAGCTCTCCCATTGGCATAGTAGCATCTTCACTAAAGTGCTGTGCCGGCGCATCTGAACCGGTGCAGCAGCGCTGCTGTAGCACTGTAAGTAAAGAGAAACCCTGAATATCTTTCCCAGACCTGAAGAAGGGCTCTGTAAGCTCAAAAGCTTGTCTCACCAACAGAAGTTGGTCCAATAAAAGATATTCTCTGACCCACCTTGTCTCTCTAATATCCTGGGACCGACACAGCTTCAACAACACTGCAAACAGAAGCTTGATAGACAATTCCAGACACTTTGCATGTCAGTGCTGCAGGATGTATTCAGCTATGGAATAATCTTTGAATGGAACTGGTAAAAGACTTAAGACATTTTAAAACAATACTGGACCAAATATTAGGAAGTGTAGTATAGGAATCAATCCTGCATCAACATAGAGGTGAACTAGAAGACCTCTAATAGGCTCTAACTTCTGTAATACACATGGGAGTGACTCTGAACAATTATTTTGAGAAGTATCCTGCTGACAACTGAGCTTTGGAAGATGAGAATCCAAGATGCCTAAATAGCAAACAGAGTAAAAAGTAGCTCCTTAAAAAAAATGGGGTTCTTGTGAGAGATGAGCCTAGAGGAAGGGGATATTATATCCAACAGAACTGCCTTACATTAGAACCTCAGAGTTATGAACACCTCAGGATTAGAGGTTGTTCATAACTGAAATGTTCACAACTCTGAACAAAACGTTATGGTTGGTTTTTCAAGTGTTTACAACTGAACATTGACTTAATATAGCTTTGAAACTTTACTATGTAAAAGAAAAATGCTGCTTTCCTTTTATTTTATTTTTTAGTAGTTTGCGTTTAACACAGTACTGTATTATATTTGCACTTTTTTTGTGGGGGGGGGGGGGCAGGTCTCTGCTACTGCCTGATTGCATAATTCCAGTTCCAAATGAGAGGTGTGGTTGACTGGTCAATTTGTAACTCTGGTGTTCATAAGTCTGAGGTTCTACTGTACTTGAAACTGTAGGCTATTCTCTTCAGAGCCATGAATCACTAATATGTGGTGGTGATCTGACCTAAAGCAGACCAAAAAGTTGTTAATTCCTGAATATAAGGGGAAACGAAAAGAAAACATTGGTCTGTGAAAGAGTATCCAGCTGAAACTAAATAACTGTTTAGACACTCAGATAATCACGTGCTGGACATGTTACAGATTAGATTAGGCAAATAATATTGATCAAGAAAAACTAAAGTAGCTTGGTCCAGATATATTGGGTAAATTGGAGACCGAAAATGAGGAAAATATCATCTGTGGTAATTTAATTGGCCTTTTTTTCCTTCCAGTTTTACTAACAATTTGTCTAAAATTTCAGCTGAAGTTTTGAAAATAAACAATGCAGGTAGTGTCTGTAACAAAATACTGAGAGTAAAGGTTAAAGAATTTTGTTGCTTATGTTTTTTGTTATTTGATTTATAGGGATCTGGAGAGGACACCGAAGGGCTTTGTGACATCATTGTAGCCATTGCAGAAGTTATCAAGCTGACTGATCCTTCATTGCTTTATCTGGAAGTCTCAACTTTAGTTAGTAAATACCCAGATATCAGGTAATACCATTCATACTGTGTCTTAGCTTCGAGTTTTAACAGTACTGATTCTTTTAAGGTTAGTTCTAGGCCAGAGTAGTCCTGTGTGGTCTATGTATATCCTTTCATTGTTTTTTCTACTGTATGGTTTAATCACCTTCTTGTGAGACCCATAGAATAAAATGCTAATATTTTAACACATGTACGCTAAAGTGGTATGGGTGGATATGTACTCTGGCATATCAAAGGAAATATTTTGGGAATATAGAACAAATGTATATTACACAGCATTCGTCTCATAGTTTGAAAGTGGGAGGAGAGAATGCTTTACAAAGAGACTGAGAAGTTGATCTGTGAGCACAATTTTTGAATGTCTGGAAGCCTGGCTAAGCTGCAAAGGTACTGTGGCACTGAGGCAAAACATGGTGGCCAGAAAATTTGTGATCTAACACATTTTGTCAAATGCTTAATTACTTGTACAAAGGTTTGTACTGACATTGCTGGTTTGTACCTTTGTCTGGCAGGGATGACCACATTTCAGCTTTGCTGACAGTAAGAGGAGATGCCAGCAGGGACATGAAACAGACCATCATTGAAACTCTGGACCAGGGTTCAAGCCAACCAAATCCTAACTATGTGCCAATTTTTAAAGAAATTACAGTTCCTACGCTAAGTGTGCAAAAACTTCTTAAGTAACTGACAAGCTTGAGTTCATGTGTCATTTTTGGTATGGGATCAACATATTTGAAATGTTCAAAGGCAAATTTGGCAATGCCACTTTAAAGGACACTTAATATGATGCTGTTACTTATTGGGTGTGAGTTTTTAAAAACTTTCGGTGCAAACAGTTGAAATGAAGATCCTGGAAACAACCAGCTGTAGAAATCACTAGCATGGCTGCTTGAAGAATGAAACTTTCTGATGGCCAGAGTGCTGTGTACTGACCACTCACACGTTACAGCCATAGGCACCATCAGCAAATACATTTTCTCACAATTACTTAACCTCCTACTTTATGTATGTATTTACTCTGATGTAAAATTGTTTCAGAAAACAATTATGAAATTCACAAATGTTTGTTTAATGAAATGACTGAAATTTCTAGTATATAATTTGGTTCTAGGGTGAATAATTGAAAGAATTTGATACTTAAGGTACAGTACTAATTTTTCATCCATTTGATTTTAACTTTGTGTGTATTAAGCACTGCCAAATGCCACTTAAATAAAAATGTTACAGCTTAAACACTGTATTCTTTGGACCTGTATAGATTCACTTTCTAATAACTGGGAAGTTTTAAGTAGAGCAATTTACATCATTGTTTTGTTTTATTATAATCTAGTAGAGAATCACCCTTGGTAGTGTCTGTAGGTCAAATTTATTGCACACATCAGGAACTCATTGTATATTTTCCCCTGCCCCCCCCAATGATCTGTGTACTGTTCTCCAATTCCCTGTATTTCAGGAATTCCTTCCAATTTCCCCCATCCCCTTTCTGGGTCCCCATTTCCGCCGTGGCTGGGGCTCTGTGTACTCCTCCATTTCTCCCTCCACCACAGCCAGGGTCCCGCAATCTTCCCTCCCCCCTTCCGGGATTGTGTGCCCTATTCTTTCTTCCTCTAATACCTCTGTGGCCTATTCTCTCCTTCCCTCCTCCCCCACCATTCTTTGTCTGGGAGAAGAATAATTTAAGGTGTCAATATGTTAAACTTTATAGGGAGCTTGAGCAGAGATGGTGTACTGTTGTGCTGGAAGACAGCAATTGGTGCCATCAACCAGTTGTCTAATCCTTTAATAGTTGCACAGGTGCTATAGTTTTCCACAAAACTTGAAGTGTTCTGACCAGTGATGTCCTGGAATTAATTGGATGCAGTATTCAGAGTGAATCATGTTACATACAGGTATTGCAAGGCAGCGCAAGCTCCACCAATTAACTTAATATAGTATGTAAGATGGTAATATTTACTCCTGGGGCAAATCTGTACTACTGTGCACGTGCATAATTAATGAGCCCCGCAGATTTCTAATTTTTTGTGCAGAAAAAATCTTCGGCTGAAATGTTGCTGCAGCTCACGGCCAGTGAGGGGAGAGAGCTGCCTTCTTTGCAGAGCTTGTCGGGCCAGGTCAGGAGGCAGGTGATATGGGGAGACAGACAGCGAGGGACTGCTGGGGGTTCAGTTGGGTTCATAAGCACTAGTGGGGGAGGAAAGACAGGGGCAGGGAGGGGCTGAATGGGAGTGGAGGCACAGGGTCACAGGGGAGGGTGGGGACAGGAGTGGCTGGATGGGGGCACAAAGACATGGGGACGGGCGTGGCTGGGCGAGGGTACAGACACATGGGGATGGGCAGGTGTGCCTGACTGAATGGGAGAGGCTAGGGGTCAGCCATGGCCTGCATGGGGGAAGCTCCCTAAGAATCCCCACCCCCCCAAAAAACTGTTCCATACTTTTCCCACCCATACCCAATAACCCTCCAAGTTCACACCCAGGCTCCTTCCCAGCAATTTACTTCCCTCTCTCTCAGCTCCTCGGTTACTCCTGACTCCCCCAAGCCTTTGCACTGCTTCTGCGGGATGTGGGAAATACGGTTCTGTATTGTAGTTTAAATGAATTATTACTCAGAGTTCTGTATTAATATGCCTAGTAAGGACTCTATTTGTCAAAAAACATTTCCTGAATCTTTGTCTGTATTGTTACAGACATACCTGTTGACAGGTATTTTTGAAATAAATTACCAAAAATAATTGAAACTGGTGTGATTATATTGTTGTTTTGACAAATAAAATATGCAGAATTTTAAAATATTTTGCACTTGATTTTTAATTTTTTGGCACAGAATTCCACCAGGAGTAAATATTGTCAATTTTCTTGATGTTTTTCTTACTTCCATAAGACTACCATTAAAGGAACACTTCAATGTAATATACAGTAAAATAACCAACACACATCACTGGGAAATTGTCAACTGCACAAATGTTAGTGCACCACTAAGGATACAAATGTAAAAGGTTCTCAGGGTAATAATAGCCTGACTACACTGCAAATACTGAAGTAAATTCTGAAAGAGCTGAGGCCTGGAATCACTTAAAATTTGTACCTACAACATGAATAATTGGTGTGAAGGTGGGTACTTATATCAATTATTTTTCACCCACAAACAATATACAGATTTGTGCCTGCCGTTGACCCGCGGTCTCAGCTTGTGACTGCAGCTAAGTTGGAGTGCAAGTGCAAATTTTGAGGATGCAAACATCTGAAAAAAGGTTAGCCCTTTGAAATGTTGACCCAATGAATATTACATGATTAAACAAGCAAAAGGGAGAGGTAGTGTTGGTGAATTTATTACTTCTGTGAGAACCTTATCTTTTCCAGTTCCCAACTATGACTTCAAGGACCTGATCTTGCAAAAACATTTAATACCAAGCATAGTGCTTACTACTGAGATGTTGTTTCCCACTGAAATCAACTGGCCTTCTCATGGAAGCAATTGCTACATTTGGGAATAAGCATTTCCCGAGCACCTGGCACTTCCCATTTACTTCAGTGGGATTTGCAGATACACCTCTACCCTGATATAACATGGTCCTCAGGAGCCAAAAAATCTTACCGTGTTATAGGTGAAACTGCGTTATATTGAACTTGCTTTGGCCTCAAGCATTTCCATTATTAATAGTCCAGCAAACATGCCTAGCCCCCCCCCATCTACTTCCCTTTCCACCCCTGACTGACCCCCTCAGAACCCAGCCTCGACCCATCCAACCCCCCCTGCTCCTTGTCCCCTGACTATCCCCTCCCAGAGACCCCCCACCCCCATCTAAGCCCCCCTGCTCCTTGTCCCCTGACCACCTCCTCCAGAGACACCTCCCCCATCCCTAATCACCCCCAGGACTGCCACGCCCTATCCAATGCCCCCGTTCCCTGACTGACCCACCCCTAGAACCTCCGAACCATCCAACCCCTGCACACACACTCCCTGTCCCCTGACCACCCCCTGAGACCCTCTGCCCCTTATTCAATGCTCCAGCCCAGCACCCTTAACATGCCACTCGGAGCAGCGTGTCGCAGTCAGACACGCTGACCTGCCGGAGCACGCAGCCCCACCCCTCCAGAACACTGCTTTATCGCATAATATCCGAATTCATGTTATATTGGCATAGAGGTGTATGTCCATTTCTAAAAATCAGGCCATTTATATTTAGGCACTTAAATATGGATTATGCATATTAACTTTAGGTACACAGATCTGAAAATCTTGGCCACAGGCTAGTTCTTGATTTTGGGAACAACTTGCCCAAGTATTTCAATCAGACGTTTATAATCTCTCTCATGCAAATTGTCCCAGCAGCAGCACCTACTGCAGTTGTGTTCTGGTGTGCATTTCTCCCTGCATTCTGTGTAATGTCAAAGACAGAGCTTCATGAGGAATTACTTCGCTTGTAGGAAGCTCAAAACGATTATTAGAACATTTAGCTTTATTTTAAAACATCTTCTCTAAAAACATAGCTAGGAAATGGCTGTAGATAGGACAAGTTAAACACCAAATTTGGAAAATATTTTGTTTAGTTGTGTGTGTATGCTCCTCCTCCCTTCCACTCCTCAGTACTGATGGGCAAATGTAATTTTTTTAGTTGAAAAGTGTTCTCCCATCACCATTCTGTAACTAAAAGTGGAAGAATTATCCTCAAACGAAAAATAATTATACCTTGGCTTAAAAACAGATGTGGGTCTAAAAGACAATTATGAGCTTTTGAAAATAGAAAGTTACTGTAGCGTGAAAATGACCTTAACTATAGCGTTTAATACTCCCAACACTAGAAGAGGGGCGAATAATTAATAAACAGGAAGCAATGAAGGACTAGAAATGTAATTTACTATTTGAATGTGAACTCACCCCCAGGAAAGTCCTATTTTTATTTTGTAACATTAACTAGAAAAGTAGGACTGACTTTGCAACAACTTTTGAAACTCTCCTTTTTATAGATCCAAATGGTGAGTAACATTTCCTGCATATTAACTTGCATCAGACAGATCTTCAAATGATGTTCATTCTATCCACACTTGCAATTAGACTGTTTTCATCCATGGTTGCATCTGATTCCAACACCAGTTGTCAGGAGTAGACATTTCCTAGAGTAAACAAGACTACTGAGACAACAGCATTATTTGTAAATGTAAAAAATCTTAAACAGTGACTCATACTTCTTTAAAATATTTTTATTTGATAAATATTTATTATAAGATACTACAAATCATTGAATTTTCCTTTGATGGAATAACTTTTTTACTGGTATATTTAAATTATGTAGTTGTAACTTGTTCAGGGATCCAGCTTGCATCTAAAATACGATGTCACTTTAAAATAACTGGGAAAATTACTTATCACTGAGAGTGAGGTATTACATTAATTTTTACAGAAAAAATATCTGCTCAAGTGGCTTTTAAATAGGGTTTTTGTTTGGCATCAAACAGAACTATGCTGAAAAGGGGATATAGAAAACAGGATAACATAAGAATGGCCATACTGGGTCAGACCAAAGGTCCATCCGGCCCAGTATCCTGTCTTCCGACACTGGCCAATGCCAAGTGCCCCAGAAGGAGTGAACGTAACAGGTAACGATCAAGTGATCTCTCTCCTGCCATCCATCGCCATCCTCTGACAAACAGAGGCTAGGGACACCCTTCCTTACTCATCCTGGCTAATGGCCATTAATGGACTTAACTTCCATGAATTTATTCAGTTCTTTTTTAAACGCTGTTATAGTCCTGGCCTTCACAACCTTCTCAGGCAAGAAGTTTCACAAGTTGACTGTGCGCTGTGTGAAGAAGAACTTCCTTTTATTTGTTTTAAACCCGCTGCCCATTAATTTAATTTGGTGGCCCCTAGTTCTTGTATTATGGGAATAAGTAAATAACTTTTCCTTATCTACTTTCTCCACATCACTCATGATTTAATATACCTTTATCATATCTCCCCGTAGTCTCCTCTTTTCCAAGCTGAAAAGTCCTAGCCTCTTTAATCTCTCCTCATATGGGACCTGTTCCAAACCCCTAATCATTTTAGTTGCCCTTCTCTGAACCTTTTCTAATGCCAGTATATCTTCTTTGAGATGAGGAGACCACATCTGTACGCAGTATTCAAGATGTGGATGTACCATCGATTTATATAAGGGCAATAAGATATTCTCCATCTTATTCTCAATCCTCTTTTTAATGATTCCTAACATCCTGTTTGCTTTTTTAACAAATTCAGAGTGTTTATATAAATAAAGTAACATTTATTTCTTCCACAGTTATCTCTTTTGCTAACAATAGTAATCAATTTGTCTGTTGTGGTCTCTTTCTTATGACTCCAGCTGCCAGGTAACAGAACAAAAAATGAGTCCAATACCCTTAAAATGCTGCTTAATTTCCTTTCTCATCAGTCCATAAGATCTTTGCTTTCTTCTTCAACTGAAGTTTTTCTGCCCTTTTCTGGCATGACAGAAACTAGAGAGAGACCATCTTTTCCCTGAGCCTCAATCAGGGAAAGAAATTGAGCACAGATTTATAATCCCCTTAAATCTGGGCCTCTCAATAAAGGATTTCACTTTTCACCCTCCTTTCCATTCAAGCAGTTCCAAGTACCATTGTTGCAAATCAGTTGGATTGGATGGCTGGACAGCAGCACATGTTCTGGTCCTAGGGAACTGCTGAAGGTGTGGTGCCCCTGAGTCTATGAACTCGGCCCTCATAACTCTGTAAGCATCTAAAAGATGATACTCAAAGCATCTGTGTCAAGCTAGGGTTTTAACTCCCCTTCACCAAGTCGCAGTGCATTCTCCTTCCAAGTATCAACCAACTATGCCAGATAGGGTAGAACCAAATGGTTTCAACTAGGGTTGCCAACCCTACAGAACTGTCCTGGAGTTAGCAGGAATTAAAGATTACTCTTTAATTAAAGATTGTGTCATGTGGTGAAACCTCCAGAAATATAGCCAACCAAAACTGGCAACCCTAGCTTCAACTTCTGCAAAGAACTAGTGGTCCAGACCTTTTCTTCATATTTCTTTCTTCTTGCTACACCAAACATACACCAATAGTTTTCTACACTCAGCAAGGAGTCTGTCCTCCACTTACATTTTCCACTTTTCCCTTCCCCTCTTCCTCAAAGGAATAGCACACCCTGCTGTAGTGCTATGTGCAGATGCTTACAAAATTTTCCTCCCCTAAACTCTCAGGTCCGGTTAGTACCACAGTAGACACACAGCCACTCCATCAGGTCTATTAATGAGGAGGAAGGCCACTTTCAGTTACTGCTGCCTGAAGGAGTTTCTCTGAGACTGGCTTTTACTAGCTTCCCCTAAGATTATCTGCAGCTGAAAGAGGAAAAATCTTTAAAAATGCTGTTACTGTGCTTAATTGCCAATAAAATCAAAAACCCAGGCACTAGCCCATTCCACCAAGCCTCAATTTTCATTGGTTATGCTGCTTCCCAAGTGTAAATACACTGTCTCCAGCCTGGGCAGTGAGTAGAGATCCTTATCCTAGCAGCAGGTGGCTGGGGAGGGAAGTAAACCATCACCCTACTGAGGGAACTGTCTGGCTCAACCTGCTCAGCTGGTTCCTGCCTCAGGGGGCTAGCAATAGTCCTGTGGCTGGCTGTGGTCACACCTGCTGGTCACTTTTATTTTTGCAGTTGTCGCCAATGCTTTCTTTTTCCCAAGAAAAATGGCAAGAGCAACTGGACAAATGCCCAGTTTTGTCAAAAAACAAAACAAAACAAATCAAAACTGGGGAGTGGTGTGGAGTGCAAGCAGAGATGCCAGCCCTGTGCCAGGGGAGGGGGGCAAGCAGAGTTCTAGCAACCAACAAAGGGGGGTTAGGGGGGTAACGAACCTCAAGTCAGCAGCTGGGGCCAGCCCTGCCGGGGGGGGGGAGGGGGAGGAGGACTGCTGGGGTAGGCTCAGGCGAGTGACTGTGGGTGTCCCGCTTTCTCTTTTGGAAAACATGGTCACCCTAGGCAGCCCTTTCCCCAAGCGGACTCCTGAGCTGCTCATGGAAACCCTGCTTGGGGGTGCCACCGGCCTGGCACCGTGGCCATGACAGTCCTGCATGCTGGGGAGAGCCCCCGCTGTGTTGGGTATGGACTGTTGTATTGTTCTCTGGTTCATTACACACCGTTTATTAAATGATGTGTGAATATCAGACCCAATGATCAGTGATTTTAAGAACACTGTGACAATGCAAGATGGAGTCTGAAAACTGTCATCTTGTAGTTCTATCTTGTGACCTTCTGTACACGGTCAGCCTGGTCTGGATAAAACTGGACTGAACGGGTTTTTCCCACCACTGGGCGATCCCTAAGGTTCCATCATCTCAAACTGACTTTCTACAGATTGTACCATGTTTTCCCACCATAAACTCTTTATAAAAGAACTGTGATCACAGGCAGATGAGGCAGTCTATCATAGTGACTGTGTGTGCAGAGTGAAAAGAAGAAGACACATTACCATCTTACCTGTCCTGCACCTGGAGAACATCACCATCCAGAGGGTTCCTGGTCCGCTTCTTCTGTCCTGACATCCATCAAGGGACTCTCTCCACTGTTCCTCCTCCAAGGGTTTCAATTACCTACGGAGTAGAGGTCCTGGATTCACTGTCACTACTGAAGTGATGGCAACTGAGTGAGAAAACAATTAGGGTTTCTAAGTCAGGGGTCATATTTCTTGAATGCCAGGGTGGGTTTAGTTTCATTCTTGGGCCTGAGCTTCACGTTCACAGGTAAGAGCTGCTGTGTCACTGGGATTGTTATATAGCTATTAGTCATTTACATTTACCCATTTCTCTATCTGTGTAATTCTGTCCCCTAAAACATTTACCTGTTTGTTTTGAACCTTATCTCTTGTCAGTTATATTTATTGTGCACCACACAAGGGGAGAGGGGAGGAGATTTGCACCAGTCCACTGGTGACAGATATGGCAGAAGGCGAATCTGCTCTTTTGAGAAAAAGGGGCTTGTTTCTATTCCGATACCTACACAACTTGACACATTCAGAGTTATCTTGGCTTCCCTTTGAGATAACATTTCTGGTGACCACAGCAAAACTCTCTGGGGACTGGATTAGCCATCTCCTTAGGGTCCTGTTTGGCTATTTCATTTCTATTTTGTGAAAAGCAGGAGTTTTGGTCCTTGAGACTTGGGGAGCGGGTCTTACTTGGATATTATTGTATTAGCCGAAGGGCAAGTGAACCAGTTGGCTCCTTTCCCCCTCCTTTGGCAAAGGGTGGAATTTTAGCCTAACTCTGTTTAAATCCTGTTATTGTGGACCAGGGGTCACGGGGACACTGACCCCCACTTCGGTAACAGGTAGCGGTTACTGGTTGCCCTATCGAGTGCTGTTAGTCCCTTTCTCTGTAAAGGGGTAGATATGGAGTGGGTCTGGGCCCCAAAAGGGTGGCCAATTTTTCTTTGGCAGAAGGCAGCATATTAGGCAGCCTAGCCCGGGCTGAGGTGCCATGTATAAAGGCACGGTTTCTTACTGGAGTCCTTTTATCTTCACTTAAGTTACCCTCTTCAGTTCCGGAGTTGGGTAAGCAACTCCCTACAACACGATAGACCAAATTTTCAGTCTGCAAGGATGGACTCCCTGGTCTAATAAAAATTCTTTGGATCATGCTATTGATTCTTTTGGGAAAGGAGAAAATCCTTGGCAGCAGGAATCACTAGCAGGGAGTGACTCCCTGGGCAAATTTTCCATGTTATGAGCTCGCTACCACACTAGCAAGCCTAAGCCCAATAGAGAGGAGCAAAAATGAGCTCTGATTTATGGCCTGGCCATGGTCCGCTGTGAGCTCAATTCCCAAGTGGTGCTGCTGAAAGAGCATGCAGACCAGGGACTTGAGAAGTGCCAGCAGCAAATCCAGCAGGCTGAACAGCAAGCCACTGAGCTGCAAGCAGCTAAGGCCACTGTGACCGCTCTAACATTACAAGTGGCTCAACTTGAACAGCTAAGAGACCTTAGAGCTAAAGCTGCAGCCAGTGAAAGCAGAAGTTAAAACACAAGAACTGTTGGAATCTCAGGCAGTTAGACAGCTAATTAAGGAGGCTGCTGACAATCGGGAAAGGCCTGTCTCCCATGTGAAGTTTCAACATCACACCAAATAACTGAAAAACCAGCTGCAGTTAGCACAGGGGTTAATTGAGTCAGTTGATAAGAACACTTAAAATTTTTATTAAGATGATGTTTAAAAAAAGTGGACGTAGAGTTTAAGCATAGAAGTTTCTAGTTATCAAGGAATTATGTACAGATTATCAACGGGTGCGAAGCTCAGTTTAAGATCGGATGGCGTAAGGCAGTGTTTCCCAAACTGGGGATGCAGCTTGTGTAGGGAAAGCCCCGGCGGGCCAGGCCAGTTTACCTGCCGCATTCTCAGGTCCGGCCGATTGCGGCTCCCACTGGCTGCAGTTCACAGCTCCAGGCCAATGGGAGCTGCTGGAAGCGGTGCGGGCCGAGGGACGTACTGGCTGCCGCTTTCAGCAGCTCCCATTGGCCTGGAGCAGCAAACCGCAGCCAGTGGGAGCTGCAATCGGCCGGACCTGCGGATGTAGCAGGTAAACAAACCGGTCCGGCCCGCCAGGGGCTTTCCCTACACAAGCGGTGTCCCAAGCTTGGGAAACACTGGCGTAAGGAATACATAATCTGCAATATTCCCAGTTGGGGGTAAAAGGTTGACGGGTCAAAGTACAGACATTGAGATATGAGGGTATGTTGTTCATATAATGGCTATGTTCAGGTGTGGGGTATAATAAGTGGATAAGATGATGAGGACTGATTGACCCTCATTTGGTGAGATTTAACAGTCAGTGAGTTTACGGTTCCAGTTCATATGGATGTGGGGGCTTGTGGAGGAGGCAGAAGCAGAGGTGAGTTGGAGCGAGGGGGGAGGCCATGGGGAGCTGACAATGGACAAAGTCTTTTGGTCCCTTTCTAGTAGTTGATGCATGATGTCTCTTCGGCTCATGTCTCTTGATACTGTCGGTGGCCGGTGATGCGTTTGATGTAGATGTCTCTGGACCACTGGATGGTGTCTGAGACCATGAGGTGCTGCATGAGCCGTGCGTAGCAGCAACCGATCCCGCAGGTCCAGTGCACACACTCGTTGCTCCCTGGCTGCCTTAAAAATGGATTGGTGTGAGCAACATCCACCAGAAAATTGGTGTGGGAAAAAGCTGGGAGGAGGTGGAAGCTGCACAGAAAGGATGCCTGTTGGCTCCTGTGGCGCCCAGTTACCCAATTTGAAAACACTGGGCAACCCCCCTTGGTAAAACATGGAAGTAAGGCTCTTACACCAGAGCAAGGTAGAGCCATGGGAAAGCACATGGGCCTTTGTAACTGAGATACAGTGCTTAACTGGCTAGCCAAATTATCTGTTACACCACATTTGACTCAAGATGATGTAATATGTATACTAAGGGGATGTCTGTCTAAACATGATTTCGCAGCTCGTCCTTATAATGTACTAATTTGATGCAAATAATGAACCATCTACGATTTATTCATGTGTATTTCCATTGTTTTATCAACATGATAATGTAATGGGCACAGCCTATTCAGAAAAGCAGCGTGTTGATGAAAGGCCAGAAAAATTTTCTCTGAGGAACAAATTGTCATTCTGGTTGGCTAGACTTGGGGTGAACCCACAGGTGCCAACTCCTTGGGTGCTCCGGGGCTGGAGCACCCAGAGAGAAAAATTAGTGGTGCTGAGCACCCACCAGCAGCTCCCCATGGCCCCCCCACCCCTCCTGCTCCAACGCACCTCCGCAAGCCCCCGCATCCTGCTTCTCCCCCCTCCCTCCCAGCGCCTGCCTGTTTGCGGGGCGGCGAAGAAGAGGCGCTGGGGGAAGAGGTGGGGCTGGGATTTGGGGAAGGGGTTGGAATGGCGGCAGCGCCAGGGGCACGAGCACCCGCTGGCGTCGGAGAAAGTTGGTGCCTCTGGGTGAACCAAAATCACTTACGATGGACCCGTCAGGACAACGATACGTGCCGGGTACAGCGGGGCCTGTTTCCAACCGCCAGTGACCGGCTTGGCCAGGACCAGGGGTTCATCGCACCGCCGACTTCACCGGCCCGGCCCCTCAGCCCCCTCGCTTGCCGCACGCTCCGGCGGGAGCTGTTCCCCCGCCCCGCTGGGACTACAGGGGGCGGCAGCACCTCACCCCCAGCACTGCGCGAGCGGAGCGCACACGTGACAGCGCGCGCGCGTACAGCGCACTGCGGCGGGCGGTGGGTCCTCGCGTAACAGCTGCGTCAGGAGACCAGTTCCGCCTCAGAGATTCGCCGGGGCACGAGGGGGCGGGGTTTCGCTTGGACTCCCCACGGGGGGGGACGCGCCCCTCTGCGCTGTGGAATCCTGGGGGCGGAGCCAGGCCGCTCGCGATGCCGATTAGTCACGTGATCCCGGCAGGGCGCGGAAGTGAGGCAGGAGCTTGCGGTCCCGTGACCGTTGTGGAGCTTGGTAGCTACAGCGCGGAGGGCTGAGCGGCGCGATGGCAGCGGGGTATCAGTACGGGCCCGGCCCGGGTATGCAGGCGCCCAACTTCCTGTGGAGCGTGTTCCAGAGGTGAGAGCCCCGGGTGTCCCCGCCGACAGCAAACGCCCCGGGGCGCCCTTCCCCTCAGCCTGCCCGGGGCCGCCGAGCTACCCCGCGCCGAGATCCGGCTCCCACCGCGGGGCGCCTCCCGGGGGCGGTGTCGGGACCCGATCCCCTGGGGCGGCCGCGCCCGAGCCGGGCTGGTTTCCTGGAGCCGCCCTTGTGTCCGACGCTGCGGGCCCCCGCCCGGCTGAGTCTCGCCGCCCCTCTCTCCTCGTTGGCCGCGTCCGGCCCGGTGCAGCACCGCGATCGCTGGGTCCGTTCCTCCAGCCCCGGGGGGGAGGCGGCTGCACCTCTGGCAGCGCGGGACTAGCCACCGCTAGGACTGAGCCCGGCCCCAACCTGTCCGCGCCAGGCCCGTCCGGTCTAGCCGCGCTGGCCGGGTTGAGGGGCCATGCAGCGGCTGTGGGCAGCCAGGCCCTGAAGTGCAGCCCCTCCCATGTCAGCAGTGTGGGTGGGCGGTGTGCGAAGCGCCACCTAAGCCGGGAGCTCTGCGGGCGGCTGAGCACGTACTGGGCGTAGCGCTGCTTGCAGCTCCCGGGGATACTCCCGGACAAACACAATAAACGTGGGGCCTAATCCTCATTTTAGGGGCTGGGAAAGCAACCCTGAACCAGACTGTCGATTCCCCCACTCTTGCTGGAGCGCTTGATGAGCATCCTGCATTGTGCGCTAAGACATCTCCCATATAGGCATAAATAGCTCATACTTCGAGTGGTTTATGCCCAAACCTATGATTAGGGGATTATCACGTATTGATTATTTTTCCTCCAAAGGTCAGTCTCAGTACTTGCAGTGCTCTGCCTGCTTGGTTTTAATACTATGGGTTTCTTTCATCTGTCTGTTTCCTGCCTTTTCTTTTACATTAGTTCAGTGTTCATTGTACAGGTTTTTGCACTCATTTTAAATATTGTATTGTTGAGTTGATTGTCTTCTGTGGCATATACCCAAACTATGTTTGCTTCTTTTAGTGGCTTACCAGTGTCTTTGACTATTCATTCATAACTATATCTATATTCATTTCTATTCCTGATTATTCTTCCTATTCCTGTGGTCCTTGATACTTTTATCGCCAGTTAAAATCTTTATATTTGTGATACCCTTAAAATATTTACATAATAAGCTTTGTAATGAATGGCTTTATAGAAGACAAGTTTTCTTATCCTGCCTGCTGAAATAAGAAATCAATGTTTAGGCCCCAATTCTACAAATACTTAAATATGCTTAAATTTATTACTGCGAGTAATCCCTCTGACTCCATTGGGACTGTTCATACCAGTCAAATTAAGCATGTGCATAAGGCCTTGTCTACATTTCAGAGTTTTGTTGAGCAAGTTATGCTGATGATCAAAGAGCGATATAATTACATTGTTTGTGCATGTTCATGTGATACTCCTTCAGTTGGTGGCGTGTATTTACAGTTACGCTCCATCATCAACAGTGAGTGTAGTGCACTGTGGGTAGCTATCCCACTGTGATGTAATGGGAGATAGTTCAGTTTGTGATGACCTGGAGAACCGTATGGTGACTTGCCTGTCTGGTGCGAAGGTTACAGATCTCTCAAGGCACCTAGATAGATTTATGTGTAATGCTAGTGAGGAGCCGGTGGTCATGATACATGTAGGTACCAGTGACATAGGAAAGGGTAGGAGAGATGTCCTGGAGGCCAAATTTAGGCTGCTAGGAAATCCAGGATCTCTATGGTAGCATTCTCAGAAATGCTTCTGGTTCCACGCGCAGGGCCAGGTAGGCAGGCAGAGCTTCAGAGTCTCAATGCGTGGATGAGACAATGGTGTAGAGAAGAGGGGTTTAGATTTATTAGGAAGTGGGGAAACTTTTGGGATAGGGGAGCCTATACAGGAAGGATGGGCTCCACCCCTAAACCACAGTGGATCCAGACTGCTGGCACTTAACATTAAAAAGATTGCAAAGCAGTTTTTAAACTAAGAGATGGGGGAAGGCCAATTGCTGCAGAGGAGCACGTAGATCGGACAGAGACTTCTTAGAGGAGAGTCTATTGATGAGATTCTCTAGGTTTTAGTCAGGAGAGGATGGAAGAGGATAAAGTATAGGCCAGATCAGATGAAAAACGTTTTCATAAAAAAGAATCTGACTCATCAGAAAAGGGCAGATTAAAAACTTGTCACTGTTTATTTAAGTGCTTGTACACAAATGCTAGAAGTCTAAATAATAAGATGGGTGAACTAGTGAGCCTCGTGTTAAAGGAGGATATTGATATAATAGGCATCTCAGAAACCTGGTGGAGTGGGGACAATCAGTGGGACACGATCATTCCGGGGTACAAAATATACCGTAAGGACAGAACAGGAAGCGTGGGGGTTAGGGTTTTTGTTTGTTGCCATCTGAGGATTGGAGCACCTCTTGAAACATGTCCTCCTTATTCTTCCTCAGTCATTTCCTTATCTGGTGGAGGCACTTCACCAGTGTGTGGGGGAGGTTCTCCTGAAGACCACACCTGCAGAAGTGCAAGAAACAATAAACAGAAGCATGATTGTTAGTGCACTCACGTCGTTGAATCATGCTAGTAAAATGCACCTCTTTTTACATACGAATCCGTTTCTCACTGTCTCTTGGCAAGCACAGGGCTCAGCAAATGCCTTGAACATGATTAGTTCAGCCTGGGGGGAAAGGAGCTCAAGATAGGGCAAAGGGTTTAGGTGTTTTTTTTTAAAGGGGTTCACTGTAGGTAATCAGAGACACAACTGTAAATTCTGCCACCGCTTTCAACAGGCAGGGGTCATTGTAGCTGATATCTCACTCCTGAGGGTAAGCAAGGATGAGAGGGTGCATATCTTGGATGCATGCTGCACAGGGGAATGTGAAGCACATGCAAAAACTGCTAGTTGTGTACATTTCTATTCCTTCACCCACTTCTAGAATATAACAAAGCAAAGGACAGCTCTACCTGAGCAGCATCAACTCAAAAAGATGGCTTACAGAGCTCCCTTCTCCTTATCATGCTCTCTAGAGACAGAGTGCTGGGACTGGCTTGAATCCTCGGGGGTCAAGATGAGGTCCTGGACAACCTTTTCCCATCTCATCCTCTAACTCAACCTCCTCAGGGTTGATTCCACTGTCTCTAGCCCCGCTGAATTATCCACGGGGTTCGTGGAGATTGGGTCACAGTGGAGGATGGTGTCCAGCTCCTTATAGAAGCGGCAGGTCTTTGGCGCAACACCAAAGCGACTCTTTGCCTCCGTTGCCTCCTGGTATGCCTGCTTCAGCTCCTTGATGTTTGGCTGGAGGACTATGCTGGGACTGCACAGTCCCCCCTCTGCATATACTCAGCAGATCCAATGTGCTTCAAGCGGGAGAACATTTGGTTCATGGAGTCACCATGGTCAGATGGGAAGATGCAATATGAGCTCTTACGCGAGCAAACAGAAGAATTTTAAAAATTCCTGTGCCTTTAAAGGGAGAGGGACGAATGCCTGTGTACCTAATTGCAGGGCAGCAGAGTTTGAACTGCTGACTAGAGCAGTCAAGGTGGGCATTTTGGGACACATCCTGGAGGTCAATTATAGCAATATAACCAACCAGTCTCCACGCTGACACTTTGTCGATATAACTTCACTGTAAAAAGCTCTATGCTTCTCGTCAAGGTGGTTTTATTTTGCTAGCAAAGCAGTAGATTTTTGTTGGTGGAAGGTGCATTGAAGTGTGTACATCTCCGCAGTTTTGTCAACAAAACCTGACTTCTGTCAACAAAACTCTAATGTAGACAAGGCCTAAGTTTTTGCTGGACCTAAACTTTATTTAGTATCAATTTTCTCTTTTTTTAATTTTTTCTGATTAAAAGAACAGTTTTCAAACTATTACTGAAATCTCTCATTTGAAACAATTTTCTTAAGTTACACATTTTAAAGTGAAATCTTTAAAATTTGTATTTGTTTGCAGAGTTGATAAAGACAGGAGTGGAGTAATATCTGACAGTGAACTTCAGCAGGCATTATCCAATGGTAAGTGAGAGTCAGCAAAAAAAAAAAACTTCTTATACATTTAGCATATGCATTTCTTATTCCCCCTTTTGGTTACATGAGATCTCTTCTAAGAAGTACAAAGGAAATTGAAAGTCTGAACATATAGTAAGGAGCAATTCTTCAGTGGAAGATCGAGAGAGAAGTGAATAAAAAAAGGGAGGAAAACAAAAATCAGAGACAAATGAGATGTATAATTCATAGCCCCAGGAAGTTTCCTTTTTTCAGACCTTAAAGAGGAACTGGATTTTTTGAAAATATTCTCTGTTAGGTTTTTTATGTGTTTTAATAGTACAAGCTCCACTCCCGTTGTTTCTCTGCATTGGGATATTTTTTCTAGAGAGAAAAAGCATAAGTATAGCATCCTCCAGCTGTTCTTCTGTTCACAGGAATTAAGATGTAATCATGATCCATATTACTCACTCATCGCTTCTGAATGTGCCCTTCATTATTTTAACTAGGACCAATGTATAGTCCAGGAAAATTTTACAGGAGCACTTCGAACCTGTCTTGCAGGACATGTAATCTTTGTTGCATACCGTGGTGCAGGAAATTAGGATGGCAAGAGGTCTAATAGTCAGTGATGGTTTTAATAGAGAAATAACTGGATGTTACAGAAGGAAGAAAGAGGTGGTTAAGTGTTCTCATTAGTGCTTCACAAAGCCATTTATTTAGTCTGTCATTAGGGCTTCCTGAAATAAGGTGGGTGAGGCAATATCTTTTATTGGACCAATTTCTGCTGCTGAGAGAGACAAGCCTTCGAGCCACACTGAGCTCTTCCAGTCCCACTGTAGTATTTCAAGTGTAGACAAGCCTTAGTTACAGTTGGCTATGAGGTGCTGCTCATACATATTTGATGTCTAACTACAGTGGGCAGAGTTTTCTGGTAATTTCATGCCTTTTTCTGGAACATCTAAGAGGGTCGTGTTGGGGAGCTGGTTGTTGTATCCCCATTTTTTTCTTGTGGGAAAGTTGCAAAGTTTTTAATTCTGTCACCCTTCCTGCACAAGGGATCTGTGATGAAGGTGAGGCCAACTGACATTTGGGTTGCAGTGCCAGCAGGAACAAAATATAATTTTTATTACTAATCATCTGATTTGGAATATGCGTAGGAAACAAAACTTACTGTGGAGTGTAAAATGCCACTATTTTATAAGTCTTCTGACTAATCGCAAAAATAAATTAGTTGTTTACCTGGTATAATATCTACTCACTTTATCACCTATTCTTTTCCCCATAACTAGAACAGCCTGCTTGAAAGGATGAAACTTTAAAATTATGGCAAAAATAGAGAAACAGCGACCCAAATTTCTTCAGTTTTTGTTCACAATTTGTTTACAATAGTTTTGGAAACCTGTCTTTGCCAGCTCTTTTACTTTAAATTCCTCAAATTAACCTTTTTTCCCTGTGACCCACTTCAGTGTTACACAACTGCCAAAATTTCTGTGTCTTTCTTTCCTGCTTGTTTACAGTATTGGTTAGGAGTTTGAACATTTGCTATAGTTATATGAGAAATCACCACTTAGGAATTCAACACTGAGCTAGGTAGTTTATATAAATACGTTAACAGATATCTTGCCCACATTCCATAAGTTTCTGTATTCTAACAAACCAAGCACCCCTAACCAGTCTCAATTACACCTGCACCCTTCTCCCAGGATATAATGGCCGTTGATTCCACACAAGCTCCTTCTCTCTCTTTCCATTCATCAGTGATTCCAGTCATTCTTCTCTAGGCTTCTAGATGGTTGTACATAAATGTATTGTAGTTTCTAATGTGCATAGTAAGAACATAGATGTTTTTATCACATCCCTTTTTAACTTTGTAAAGGAGAAATATTCTAAAGATTGACATAGGTACTAGAAACATCAAGATCCAGACTTTTTGAGTGAAATGCGTGCAAGCTGCTTGGAAGCTTTTAAAAAAAAAAAACCCTTCATATTAAAGGCTCAAACTATATGCCCCCAATTAAAAACAAAAACAGACGATAAAAAAAAATGCCACCATGGCTAAACAACATTGTAAAAGGTGGCTAGAGACAAAAAGACATCTTCCAAAAATTGGAGGTTAAATCCTACTGAAGAAAATAGAAAGGAACATAAATTCTGGCAAGTCAAGTGTAAAAGTATAATTAGGCAGGCCAAAAAAGAATTTGAAGAGCAGCTAGAAAATGACACAAATTAACGCAAAATATAAGTGCACCAAAAACAGAGAGGCTGCCAAACAATCACTGGGACCATTGGACAGCCTTGGTGTTAAAGGAGCACTTAAGGAAGGACCAGGCCATTGCAGAGAAGCTAATTGAATTCTTTGCATCAATCTTCGCTGCAGAGATGAGGGAAATTCCCACACCTGAACCAATTCTTTTTTTAGGTGATCAGTCTGGCACAATTCTTCAGATCTAGATGTCGATAGAGGAGGTTTTGGGGGAAAAAAATGGTTACATTAAACAGCAGTGAATCCACAAGACAGAATGATTTTCACCCTAGAATTCTGAAAACTCAAATATGAAATTGCTGAACCACTAACTGTTATGTAACCTATCACTTAAATCAGATCCTGTACCAGATGACAGGAGGAAAGCTAATATGACACCAATTTTTTAAAGTCTCCTGTGGTGATCCTGGCAATTACAGGCCGGTAAGCCTGACTTCAGTTCCGGGCAAATTTGTTGAAACTATAGTAAAGAACAAAGTTATCAGACACCTAGACAAACATGATATATTGGGGAAGAGACAACATGGTTTTTGTAAAGGGAAATCATGCCTCTCCAATCTGTTAGTTTTCTTTGGGGTCAGCAAACGTGGACAGTGGTGGTCCAGTGGATATAATGTATTTGGACTTTCAGAAAGCCTTTTACAAGGTCCCTCACCAAAGTAAGCAGTTATGGGCTAAGAGAGAAGGTCCTCTTGTGGATCAATAATTTGTTAAAAGGAAGGAAACAAAGGATAGTAATAAATAGTCAGTTTTTAGAGTGGAGAGAGGTAAATAGTGGTGTTCCCCCCAGAATCTATACTCGGACAGTGGTGTTCAATATATTCATCAATGATCTGGAAAAGGGGATAAACAGGTGGCAAAATTTGCAGATGATATAAGATTACTCAAGATACTTAACTCCAAAGCAGGCTGCAAAGAGTTACAAAGGGATCTCACAAAAGTGGATGACTGGGCAACAAAATGGCAGATGAAATTCAATGTTGATAAGTGCAAAGTAATGCATGTTGCAAAACATAATCCCAACTGTCCATACAAAATGATGGGATCTAAATTAACTGTTACCGCTCAAGTAAGAGATCTTGGAGTCGTGTAGATCTCTGAAAACGTCTGCCCAATGTGTAACTGCAATCAAAAAAGCTAACAATATTAGGAAAGGGATAGATAAATAAAATGGAAAGTATCATAACGCAGCGTTATATATCCATGGTATGCCCACGAGTACTGCATGCAGTTCTGGTCATCCCATCTCAAAAAGGATATGTTAGAATTGGGAAATTTACAGAGAAGGGCAACAAAACGATTATAGGTATAGAACAGCTTCCATAGGAGAGATTAAAAAAACTGGGACTGTTCAGCTAGGTTCAAAAAAGAATTAGATAAGTTCATGGAGGATAGATCTATCAATGGCTATTAGCTAAGATGGTCCCTTCCTCTCTGTGTTCCTAAACCTCTGACTGCTGGGAGTTGATGACAGGGGATGTATCACTTCATAGATTGCCCTGTTCTGTTCATGTCCTCTGAAGCATCTGGCACCAACTACTGTCAGAAAGTAGGTTCTGGGGCTAGATGGACCATTGGTCTGACCCTGTATGGCCATTCTTATGAATGGCTGTTGGGTTTATGTAAATCACAGTGTTGAGTTCAAGAAAAAGAACCAGACAAAAAAACTACTGGGTTATTTTTCTTGGGGGAGTTGTTTTCACCACTCTGCTTCTTTTGAACAGCAGTAACAACCCTTGGTGCTATCTGCAGATTCGGATCTCAGCATGGCATTGGTTCATGTTTGGAAGGTCATCCTCATAACTGAGCATATCACCAGCAATGAATGAAAACAGGCCACAAAGCATATTGAAAACCTAAATTCTACAAAAATAATGGCTTAGGCCTCTGCTCACCATGGAAGTCTCCTATTTGCTGGCAGTACATAGGCTTTTCACTGTCACATAGTCACCAGGGCGATGCTCTGGAACTACTCCATGTGAAGCCAGCCAGGACTCTGGTGTAGCATGCCTCCTTTCTCTGAGCATACTGTTGCCAAGGCAAGAAGCTTACACAGCTTCGACCTTACTGGGCCTGACCTTGGAGCATTCAGCATCCCCTTCCACACCATGCGCTTCCTGCAACAAGTCCACCCGGGCGGGGCTCCTGGGGAAGCCAGAGAGCCCTGCACCCCAGCTCTGCTGTCAGCTGTGACTCTCAGCTAGCATGTATGACAGAAATTAGTGACTTTCAGCCAAGTCCATCTCGGAATCCCAGGTCAGACATCCTGGACTCCCTCTCCAGTCCACCCAAGGAGACTGCCCAGCTTCCAGGGACCTGACCTCAGATGCCCCCCCCCCCCCATTGCTCCTCCTCCTGGTCTTTGTCTTGCTTCCCAGGCGAAGAGTCACCTGGTTGTCACCTGGATGCATCCCCCTCCTGGGTCTCAGGTTATGAAAGGCACTGGCCATAGCATAGGTGCAGGCAGCTGGAGCAGCCTCATCTGCCCCAGGGGTCTAAGCCAAAGTCTTGCACCCTTATTCCCACCACTGAGACATTGGTGCAACACACAGGGAAACTGAGGCACTGCACGTATTCATGCAAAACAGTAAAACTCACATAGGCTCACATACAACATAACAAGGGAAAATACCCACTTTGTCACAACTGTCAACTACACATACACCCTCTTCTCTTTTAGTATGAATTTCTTATTTTAGAACTATTGCCCTGCCAATTACAGTAGCCACTGTTAAGTTGCAAAACTTATCACCTCCCATGTCTCTTTTGCACAAAGTTTCTCTCAGGATGAAACGTGTGACCTGCTTGAATTCTTTCCAGTACTGTAAGTAGAAATGTCTTGGCGAATTGATGGAACTGTTGAGTGTGTATGAACACACACAGGCCAACTGATACAGCCAATAGGGATTTATCAGTGGTGTGGACAAGTCTCCCTGAATGGCTAGGAATATTCGTTGTCCTTTATATGAAACCAGGGCTTTGGAGCGGAGCATGGAGCAGTGGAGCTGCAGATTTTTCCTAGAACTGGAGCACAGCTCGAAAGCCCTGTAAGAAACGTGTTTTGTAATGTGCCACAAGTCTTCTCCGCTCCTAGATCTAATTTCCCATTAACTTTCTTAGTTGAAAATTTTCTAAAACGTTCCACTTGTGATATTACTATATTTACTTATTGGTGTTATGGCCCAGGTGCTGGAACAGGGAACAGTAATATGATGAGTTCTCTTTCTAAAGGGGAATAAGCTTTTAGTCCAATACCAGTTTAGGGGATGCTTGGCAAAGGATGTAGGATACCAGTTGATATGTGACACAACTTTGTGACGCTAAAACCATATTTTATTAAAGAGAGTCTTTACATAAAGGCAAAGACTTGCCTAAAATAAGTAGAGGAATAGGTGTAGGGAGAAAAAGCAGCTGTTTAACTAAATTTACAATGGAAAAAACATAGTTTAGACTTTGTCCTTTATTTCTAGATCTATGGCTAATCTATATTACACTCTCAAGCAGGTTGCAGCCCGCTCAGACATGGTTTGTGACCTGAGTGTCTGTTTGTACAGTGGAAGAGAAGCAATTTTGCTTCAGACACAGTAATGATGAACTGCAAGGCAACTATTTTTGTACCCATAACTGCTCTTTTCATATGATCTTTATACACTTTGAAAGCTTTTCCCTGTTTGTTATTTACATTAACTCAAGTCCTCAGTTTCTCTCTCCTAGAAGACTAGTAATATTTGGAGAATTAGGAACATAATATTACAGGAAACTGAAATCTGAGGGGCAGCTCTCTCATCCAGTTGATGAGGAGGTGATATTGGGTGTGAGGCTTAAATGTTGAATTGCATTTATGTTTGTAATACTGAATACTTTGGTTAACTAGGCTTTTATATTTTTACTCTATTTCCACACTATTCACTCAAATATTATACTGTAATTTGGAGCTAAAACTTCTCCTGCTAGATACTGACTTAGAGAACATGAGAAAATTTGAGCAAAATATGTTCATCCCTTCTTGAGGTAGACAAGCATGGAAAGATGCCCTTTCATTTAATGAATGACTGTCTATAACTATAAAACTTGAAATATTGACTGTGGCTTCCATGAGGAGTAATGCAGTAAATTTGGTAAAGAAAACTAAAAGATATTTTTTTAAAATCACAGTTTCTATGCATGCTCAGATCAAATGGTGTCAGAGGTTCTAACGCTAATAGAAAATCTGAAGTTTGAATTCTATTGCCAGCTTAAAAGTTCATTGGATAAAGAACTATTGACTCTTCTGTGAAATAAAGCAAAGCATTTAAGAGTAAAATCCCTATTTTGTTTTTAACAAACGATTCCATTGGACATTCTTCTTTTTAAATGTTTAATTATATGCACATAGTACTTAACATACCGGATGAGATGGTAAATCCAGATTTTATAATGCCAGTACTTCAAATGAAGACACACACATATTGTCCTCTCCTTTATGTGCCTTAAAATCACTCATCACTTGTGTAACAAGGGAGAAAAAAAATTCCTTCCTGATTCTTGCAGTAGTGTCTCAACAACCTTCCGGTTAGTATGCAAAAGTTATAAAATGTTGGTCAGAAAAAAACCCCATAGATTGCCTGAAACTAAGGCCATTAAGTGTGCGCTAGACACCTACAGTAACCTTAACCTTGTAGTTATGTTCCTCGCTTAACCTTGTAGTTATGTTCCTGAAAAATGTGACTTTAAGCACAACAATGTTAAGCAAATCCAATTTCCCCATAAGAATTAATTTAAATTGGGGCAGTTAAGTTCCAGGGAAATTTTTTTCGCCAGACAAAAGACTATAATTAGTGTGTGTGTATATATACATACACACACAGTATAAGTTTTAAACAAACAGTTTAATACTGGTATACAGCGATGATGAATTGTGAAGCTTGGTTAAGGTGGTGAAGTCAGAGGATGGGATATTTCCGAGGGAATGCCTTACTGCTAAATGATGAACTAGCAGTCGGCTGAGCCCTCAAGGGTTAACACGTTAATGTAGCCTCACACTCTACAAGGCAGCACGAACTGAGGGAGGGGAGACAGAATGGCAGATAGAGACACACATCGTGTGAGAGATGCGCTTTGTCCGTTTAAGTACACTGACCCCACTCTAAGTACGCTGCCTTTTAAAATAGATCAGCAAGTTGAGACAGCAGCTCCTGCCAGCAAGCTCCCTCTGTGCTGAGCCCTGTCTTGTCCCCCCTGCTCTATGGAGTTGGGGTAAGCGGGGTACAGGGGGTGGGGGGAGAAGATGACACTCTGACATTAGCCCCCGTCCTTCTGCCCTTGCACAGCAAGCAGGAGGCTCCAGAGAGTGGCTCTAAGGCAGAGGGCAGGAGTAGCACATGGCAGTTGAGGAATGACAGCTGAACTGCCGGCAATTGATAGCCTGCTGGGCGGCTGCCGCACAGGGAACTTAGGGGAACAGGGAGCTGATAGGGGGCTGCCAGTCCACCCGGGTTCCAAGCCCCCTCCAGCTAGCTGCAGCAAGTTGCTCTTCGTGCAAGCAGTGGACAAAGCAGGCTGCCAAACGATGTTATAACGGAGCATTGCGCAACTTTAAACGAGCATGTTCCCTAATTGATCGGCAACGTAACAGCGTTAACTGGGATGACTTTAAGTGAGGAGTTACTGTATATTGGTGTAACTACATCACTCAGGAGTGTGAGCGATGTCATTATACCAGCCTAGCCCTCCCATGTAGAGTGATGTCGATGGGAGAGCTCTCCTGTCGGCATAGTAGCATCTTCTCTAAAGCGCTACAGCGGCACAGCTGCACTCTATGTGAAGACAAGCCCTTAGATACCACAGCCTTGTTATTTTGTTGTTTGCCTCCATGAGGTCTAGCTCTGAACTTTCTAGCTAGGCTGTCATGGCTTTTTTTTTTATTATGATTATTTTTCCTCTTTATCTTAAAGCTTCACCGTGCTGCTTTTCTGTCTGTTTCAGGAACATGGACTCCATTTAATCCAGCAACTGTCAGGTCAATCCTGTGTAAGTACAACTGTACAATGTTACATACTCAGGATATGTCTTTTTAAATAACATTTTTATTATCTCCTGTAGCTGATAGGTAAGGTTTTCACATGCTGCAGCACTTAGTTACATCATTTTAGATCAACAGTACACTGAAAGTACATGGTACAATGTATAATGTATTCTTTATAGCTGGTCTTTGCAGATGCTTTGTTTGTAACACTATGAACATCATTAATACAAGCTTCAGTTCTCCTTTCCGGTAACCCTGTTCCAAAAAAGGCTATTCATTAGGAAGAAATAAAGTCTAAGACCTAATGACACCTCATCTGTTTTGAAAACCTATAGGAAATATACTAATGACTATGGATATATACACGCACATACACAGAGTTGCCCGAGCAACTTTTAGGGAAGATTAAAAGATGGCTGAGAAAATGGCAAGTGTCGGAAAAGTCAGATTTTTGACAGTAGCACTATCTTCATATTTAATACCAGTAAGTCACTGGGAACAATTTTAAAGCTTTTGTTCTAATTACAAATACAGACACTCCCTGACTTATGCAAGAGTTCTCTTCAGGAATGCCTTGCATAACTCAAATTTGCATAAGTTGGGAACGTATACCCGACCATTATACCCCACACACTCCCTCCCGCCCCCCCAAAAAAAACAAAAAACCAAAACTTTCTAGCTTACGGAACTTTTTCCATACGTGCGAATTTGCGTAAGAAGGGTTTGCGTAACCCAGGGAGCATCTGTATCAAGCAGAAAAACCGATCCTATGTTTTACCTCAAAAAAAGACCAAAATGGAGGAGAAAAAGCAGAAAGCCTCTGATAACTATTCGAATAATTCTCAGCAATGGAAAAGAAGATGGTATCAAGTTAGTGGTATAGCAAGAGACAAACAAATGGAATTTTTAAAATGTCTCTGTTCCTCCCTCACACAGCTTATAAACAATGTATTTATAATTATTTACTCAAATCCATTCAAGTAAATAGCTGAAATTAAATCTCCAGTCTGATGCCTTTTTATATTTAGGGCCCTACCAAATTCACAGCCATGAAAAACACTTCACGGACCCTGAAATCTGATGTCCCCCCATGAAAGCTGGTCTTTTGTGTGGTGTACCCTATACTGTACAGATTTCACAGGGTAGACTAGCATTTCTCAAACTGGGAGATCCTGACCCAAAAGGGAGTTATAGGGGGATCACAGCATTATTTTAGGGGGTCACAGTATTTTAGGGTCACAGTATTGCCACTTCTGTGCTGCCTTCAGAGCTGGGTAGCCGGAGACGATGGCTGTTGGCCAGGTGTTCAGCTCTGAAGGCAGCACCTCGCCAGCAGCAGCACAGAAGTAAGGGTGGAAATGCCATGCCATGCCATGCCATCCTTCCTTCTGTGCTGCTGCCGGCCAGCTGCCCCTGCTCTCCAGCTGCCCAGCTCTGAAGGCAGAGCCGCTGCCAGCAGCAGTGCAGAAGTAAGCAACCCCCACTCCCACTCCAATAGCCTGGCAACCCACCTGCAACTCCTTTTCGGATCAGAATCCATATTATTACAACACTGAAATTTCAGGTTTAAATAGCAATTTACGATTTTTAAAATCCTATGACTGTGAAATTGACCAAAATGGACTGTGAATTTGATAGGGCCCTACACATATTGTTTAATATACATTTTTTTTATAGTCCAAACAAGTCATAGAAATTTCCACTGCAGACTGTTTGAATGCAAAAGAGTCCTTCAAAATGGAATTGAAAATCCCTCCTGCTTTGCAATTCCTTGCAGAAGAGCAAAACCTTCATGCTAATCTGTCACTGATTTGATCCCTAGGAGACTTTACTGTCACACAATTGCTCTTTCATATTGCTTTCTTCAGTTCCTTCCTTTCTTTGCCATTTCACCACTTCCTCTCCTGTCTGCTTTCATGGACTCTTCTACTTTTTCTTCAGGTCAGCACTGTTTTCACAAATTCTCCTCCCCTTCATTTGTTTACCACCTCCTCAGCCAGTCCAACCCATCTCTTATTAAAGACGACAAAATCTTACTAAAGACTTTAGTATAATTTCTTATGTATTAATGCTTCAGTTATGTTTGTTTCAGCCATGTTTGACAGAGAGAACAAAGGTGGCGTGAACTTCAATGAATTCACTGGAGTCTGGAAGTATATCTCAGATTGGCAGAATGTTTTTCGAACATATGATAGAGACAGTTCTGGAATGATTGACAAAAATGAACTAAAGCAAGCACTAACAGGTTTTGGTAATTTTTTTATAATTATAGTTTGCTGTATAACGGCTGGTTTTGTCCAGTATTAGATTACAGTATCTTTAAGGCTGTGCCGCTTCGCAGTTGTGACAAAATGGAATAATCAATTGTAAGAAATAATTGAGGTGGAATGTAGCTATTATTTCTCATTTGGATGTATATGTCAGTTCACAAAAGACTGACATCTGTGCCATGAGCAGCTTACAGATCATCTGGACTCTTCTGCTGAATAAAATTGAAAAATAATTAATGGGAAGTAATGTATGCAAACTTAATGTAACTCTTTAAATTCATACTTTATTAAGTACCCTAAAAGTCTTACCAGCATTTCAGTTATAACTGTTTTAATCAGTGGTTCACTGTGCCATTGGTCATAAAGCATTTACAGGCTTTAAAACTTGGCAAGAACTTTAAGGAAAAAAATTTAATTACAAGGAAAAACAGTTGTTGGAGAAATGGATAAACCTGTTTCCCTTCTTAGGGACACTTGAGGCACCTGTACATTTCCAGTGATAGTTGTCAAGATTAAACTGTATTAAGTGATTTTAAATTATCATCTAAGCAAGTTTTGTAGAATACAAGTTCTTAACCTTTATATGTAAAGTTAATATTACATATGTAACCTGTTGAAAACATAAAAATGAAGACTTTCATTCCACTATGAAGAAGTCACACTGTTTTGCCATTTGAATTCCTTTTAAAATGTCAATCAAATCTATTTAGAACCATTGCTCTAAAACATTTAGTTCTTCAATTGCCACATCATTATGTGTACCTCAGAACTGCTAAAAGTTAGGCTAGTGTGTAAAGCAGCTTGTAGGCTAGCTAAGGGGAGTAGGGGGTAAAGGAGGAAGGGGAAGAGTTATCCCTCCCTCCCCCCCCCCCACGCCTGTGGAAAGGGCAAAATCTTCTGAAATAGAACAACTTTAAGATTATTTTAATGGTCTTCTAGAACACCTCCCCTTAAGATGTGGGCCTGATCTAGAGCGCACTGAAGTCAATGGGAAGTCACCCACTGGCTTCTCTGGGCTTTAGCTCAGGCCCTACAAGTGCCGAGATTAGGAAGCTTTTTATTTTATCTATTTTCAAATAAAGACTGTAGAGGCTCTGAACCCTCCTTCTGATAATTCCTCCTGATTGGCTGTTTTACCTGCTATATTTAGTTAACAAGTGTCTGAATTGCTAACACTTTTCTTCACTGCCTCTTGCAAAGGAGAATGAATGATCCTCATGAATTTTAAAGATAAGCCAGTTCTTACCATCCCTCTTCAAGCAGCAGTGCAGAAACTATCCAGTGGGCTACTCCCTATATCTTCTGAAAACCTACAGTAGGCACAGCTGTGACCGGTTCCAGTAAACTCACATTTGCACATGATCAAAGGGATCTTACGAGAGTCTTACTGCACACAACTGACTGTATCCCTTCTTTCATTGTACTCTGGTAGGGTGCTAGTAGAACATGTTCCAGAGCTTTTCTCTGTGCGTGACAGTGCTTCTGCTAGAAGTGCCCCAGAGAGTCTCTTCTTTACTTGACATAAGACCTCGGAATAGTTAAGTAATTCCTCTCAAACCCACTTAACATTATCCCCACTTCCTCGTGAGAGAATTTGCCCACTTTTCTAAAAACACTTTTCAGACCCTGTGATAAAGTGTTAATATAAACATGAAGTATTAACATTCTCACATGTGAAGCTTACTTTTAAGTGAGCTTTGTTAAAAGATCAGGTGTTTCAAACAAGAAAATATTGGTTAAAAATAATTCACTGTGTAATTAGCAAAACTCCTGGTCTTCCTGGCTGCTCTGTCATGGCATTTGTATCACCTACCAGTAATTGGAAGTTGTGACTTCAACAGAAAATGGCATTTGGAAACAACAGCTTGTGCCATCCTATTACAACAAGTTACATTCTCTTGATGCAGAGGATAACAATTTGTTCAACTGACTTCAGTGAAAAAGAATATTGAAATGTTTAAATACAGAATACGTTGAGCACAGCCCTAAAGATTTGTTTTAATGTCCCTTCTAACAGCATAATCATTTAAAATTGGTTGTAGTATTTCATTTCATTGAGATTGCAATTCATTCTTTTGTCATGTTCTTAATCATTACATGTTTTTTATATTGTTTCTGTTGGAGCATTTTCTTGTTCAGTAGATGAATGTATTGTAATATCCATTAAGTTTGATTACTGTTCTACAATTTTACATTTACTTAATGACTCTTGCCTATTTGTCACAATATAACTTATGCACATTTGCTTTTGTGTGTTATATTGCTCTTATATAAACTACCCAGCTTTGGTCATGTAAATCTTGTAATCTTTTCTTCTTCCAAGGATATCGACTATCTGATCAATTCTATGATATCCTTGTTCGGAAATTTGACAGACAAGGAAGAGGACAAATTGCTTTTGATGACTTCATTCAGTGCTGTGTTGTGTTGCAGGTAATAGAAGAAATATATCTACTGTCAAAATTGGAAGCCATGATTTGTACAGGAGTTGAAGCATGTGCTGGATCAGGAATTTAATTTGACATGACTAATGTAGTACCTCCTAGGAATGCGGTGCTGTGCTTATATACATCCTTGTGTTGATCAACCTTGAAAAATCTTAAAACTCCATCTTGAGCCTTCTTGGCATTACTATAATACAAATAAGTGCAAAATGACAGACCGCAACGTCTTAGTGCTTCTTGTCTGAAAAGTGCCTTAGTGTCACTGTGTAAGATATTACATGTTTGCCTTCTAGAGAAACTTACCTTTTTTTTTTTTTAAACTTTCTGCTGACCTTGCAAAACTCATCCTGGCCTTTGACAGCCAGGCTGAATTCTTATGGCAATTAAGACTGCAATCCAGATTCGGCCTCGGCTTACATTCATGCAACCCTGTTGTTGTCTTTTGAGGTGCACAGGTGTAACAAAAATTAGAATTTCTCCTGCTGACTAGAATCTAATTAATTCTTATTATTTCAGTTGTTCTTGCATAGTTTTATTGGCTCTGCAAGCCCAATAGAAGTAAAATGTAGCAAAATCTTTATCTGTAAAGTAAGCCAATATAACTGACTCTGCACATAAATTGTGTGGGTAAGAAGCCATCATATTTTTGTAGCCACTCCTCAATATAGAATTGTATTTTAAATCTTAATTCAGAGCTGAATTTCAATCATACAGTCAGTATTACAGATTTTTTCATTTAGCCCACACTGCAGGACTAAATGATCTCTCACTGAAAAGCTCTCAGCATTCCTCTGTTACTATGATATTCAGAAAACAATCTAGAGGATTCAGTGAGACAAAGTGGTGCCAAAACACCAAACTTATCTAAAGTTTTGCAGCATTCTGAGTGATGTTTCTTCCTTACTGTCAGTGTTTATTCCACAAGGTGTGGAGAGATGTGCAACATGCATAAAAGGGAGTGAGTGACAAGTAGTATTTTCATTTTGTTCTTTGTGGGTCATCTCCTTAGCTCTATAGTGTTGGTGGTTCTGTCTTCCTGCTGCAGAACCATCAGTAGTTTTCTAAAAACATTTGCAATGTTAGTCAGTATCCACAGCCTTATGCATTGTAATTCCAAACTCTGGTTTAATATAGTAGGGATGTTTAATGATTGACAAGCATAGTTGCTGGTTATAGTGAAATTATTAAAGTGGTAGCTTGTTTCCATAGTATTTTTATACAAACCATAATTACGCATGGTTATATGCAAGTATGATGTAGCACATGACCCATCAAGCTTATAAGAGATAATAAAGTTTTGCTTTTCAAATGTACAAAGGTGCTGTTTAAACCAGCCTGAGAATCTTATCCATCCAATGGGGAAGTAATTTTGCCCTCTGAATTTCTAAACAAAATGTATATAATTCAGAGACTACATATTATACATAAAAATGTCATTCAGGCCATGGTATGTCACAGGGAGGTGGTGAGGGGGAAGCTTATTCATCCACCAGCCCACCAGGTAAGACCAAAGAGAACCACCTTTTATCTTAGTCATCGAATCAAAATTCCCAAACAGTCACCCTAGGGAACGGTCTTAATCTGTTCTTGCTGGACATGCATCCCTGAAACCTCAGTTTACATTCAGCTGAACACTTCCCCTATATTCAGTAATGGTTTCTGTTTCTTTCCAGAGGCTGACTGATGTATTCAGGCGCTATGATACTGATCAGGATGGCTGGATTCAAGTGTCTTATGAGCAATATCTTTCCATGGTCTTCGGCATTGTATGACAGTGACCAGTGCAAATGAGATTGGCTGTTAGCGATATAAAGACTGGAGTTGCCAAATCTTGTCACTTACTGACTATGACTAAAATGGATATAACTTTTTTCGTTCTCTTAAATTGTGTATCTCACCAGCTTCAGAATCTGTTTGTACTCAAGCTGCTCAGCTTTTATGTTGTATTACTGTAACAACAATGGCCATATCACCATTTAGTGCAAAATTTAGAATTGTTTGTGATGTCAGTGCTAACACTTTTTTTTCCAGATTATCATGCATGGGGGAAAAAATATTTTTTTAGAAATGCCAAATTAAAGTAGTAATGCTTGTTTAATTAAAAGGGATTTAAAGGTCAGACAGAAGTTGCACAACATGGTTTGCACGTGCCTTACTTTTTATAAGAATTTAATGCATTAATTTTAATACAGAATTTAAAACAGTAAAGACATTAGACAGTCACACTGTCCTGTCCAGTTTTTGTGCATAAGGACATTTCTCCAAAGGCAGCTCTGATAGATCCCTGCTCTTGTGCCTCATGATGTCTGAACTTAAGCCTCAAGTGTGCTGAGTCATTGAATGGCCTCATCAGCAGGACTTGCCTTCCTGCCAGGCTCAATAGCCAGCAATTGAACATACCCTTAGTTCTTTACTCATCATGGATGGGTTTGAGTTGGAGCTTCCTTATTAACTTCTGTTTGCTCCCTGCTATGCCTGACCAGTTTAGTTCCAGCTTGGTTTTTCTATTGTTTAGTTCTTAGCTAAGTGCAGATTCTTCTTTGAGTGATGTCCCTGTGGATGCTCCACTTCAGGCGATTCTGCGCCCCCATAGGAGAATTCAGTGTCCGGTTTGGCCACATATGAATCCTCCCTATCTCACACCGCCAGTAGCAGTTAACTAACATTGTGCGACCAAACCTCCCGCACCTGCCTCAGTTCTTTCTCAACCACCTTTAGTCTGAGTCAGAGCTAACAGCAGTGCCTCTGTATGTCTTACCTTTAGGAATAATATAAGCAGTATAGTTAGGTACATATCTAACTCTTTTCTCCCCATTAGAAATAGAAATTTTTGTTTCATTAGCCCTTTGAGAGAAAACTTCACCTGGGAATGCTGGGTGTCTCTAAACTTTAAACCGTTTTTAGCTAAGTGCAGACTCCTAGCGTTTTACTCTGTTTACTTTATGAGGGATCTTTGCCTAAAGCAGCACCTGCTCAAACAAGCCATGGGCCCTGCTTCAGCACCGAGGGCTACACTGGATTGGAGGTTGCCCTCAGGTTCTGAGTGTGCTGCCATTTTGCTGCTAGCACCTCTCTGAAGAGATAGAGAAGTTGCTCCATGTGGAGTTTGCTGAGAGAAGGTAATAGAATACCAATCATTGTTCCTGCAGGAAGAGCGTAGACCAGCATAGTGTGAATGCTGGTGCATGGGATGGAGCTGGTCTGTCAATCACTCCCTGGTATCACTCATGGCAGTTAGAGATTCCATACCAGCTCTTCTGGCCCTGGAACATCTGTTGAGTTCAGTACCAAGGAAGGCAATGCCTGCACCATCTGTTCCTGTGCTGGTGGCATATCAGGCAGCAACAGACCTCTGCCTTTCAGTCCAATCCTCTCCCTTCATCTGGGACTTTGCAGGGCTGCATCTTTTATAACCCTATTGGCTGGCCAGGTTGCTGAACCTGTGGGTCTGTCAGCACCAAACACTGCTGTTTCCCTTGCAGAGTTAGTGAAAATGGAGCTCATGCTGGGCTCAACCCAAGTCAACTCTTCAGCACCCCTGCTCCCAGCACTGCTGATGTTACCAAGGAGGCACTCACCACCCTGTACAATTGGCATGGTTAGTCACTGTGGTACTGCTGCTGACTTTGGCGTCAACACCACTTCCAGCACCAGAAATAACAGAGGTGGACTTGGTGCCACAGATGAGACAGACCAGTTGCTCGCACCTTTGGGCCTGGCTCCACCTTTATCACCTGAAGTTCAGGACTTCTCGGCATCCAGGTGGGGATCTTCCATCTGACCCATATCAGGTGGATCACTGTAAGCACCAGGATTAGCACTCACCTCACAGTTGGGACAGATTTAAATCCACTCCAAAGATAAGGACTCTAAATGGATGGCCCTAATGGGGAGGAAGATTTACATCTCCTCTTGGTTACAGACCCTCATTGCTAATTGGTTGGCCTTGCTGTCCGAATACAACTTTGTGAATTGGATGGCTATGTCTAAATTTGAAGACCAGCTGCCCAAAGCCTCAAGGAAGGACTTTTGAGCACTTATTACAGAAGGCTGCTTGATGGCTAAGACTTCATTGCAGTCTATGCTGGACATTGCAGATATTTCAGCCAGACTCATGGCCTTGGCATGAGAAGGGCATCCCTATGACGACAGTCATTTTGGGGGGGGCAAAATGGATGAAATTCTGCACTCTTTCAAGGACTTCAGTCTTACCCTATGGTCCCGGGGGGAGGGTGTACTATGGCGGTCAACAGCAGCAGTGTTGTCCACAGTGCACATTTGGGCAGCCTTTCCCTACCCCAAGATAGCAGGACTACACCAGAAAGGGGCATAGGTCCTAGAGGAGGTAGTATTCAAATTCAGGGTTTGACCAGTCAACATGCCTTCCCCCGGCACACCCCAAAGCCCATTTTGACTCCTTGGTCCAGAGCAGTGATCCAGTTATTGTTCCCTTCTCCCCATCCCCTCCAGTTAGGGACAGGTTGGCTTACTCTATTGACTATCCTCCTGTGTTGTCTCAAAATGATTGGTTTGTTTCTCTGGACTCTGAGGACACCTATATGGTGGTTTTGCTAAGCCACAGAAAATTCCTTCAGTTCACTGTAGCAGAGCACCACTTTCAGTATATGGTGCTTCCCTTCTCTCCCTTGAGGAGTTGCCAGATGGATGATTGTCATGACAGCATACCTCCGGAAGAAAAAAATCCTCCATCTTCCCATCCCTGAACTAGTGGTTACTGAGGAGCAAGTCCAGAGAGGAAATCCTTTACAATATCGACCCTACACTGCTTGCTCGACTGTGTGGGTCTCATCCTAAACAATGGAAAGTCCTCTGTGTTTCCCACTCAGAAAACAGTTCGGTGAGGCCCTGACTTTAAGAGAGTTTTTGCGGACTGATCGTTGTCAGGAGATTTGCCACCTTTCCCCCAGCCTGGATTAGGGAGCAAGCTGGGGTTGTTGAATTTTCAAGGGCTGTGTCAGAACAGAAGTCCTTACTGCATATCAATGTGTTGGAGTTTGGGGCCATCTACAATACATGTCACGCTTTCCTGGGCTGTATCAAGGACTCAGTAGTTCACCTACTTACCGACTGTATCACTCTGATGTTGTATGTGAACAGGCAATGGGGAGTATGCGCAACAGTGCTCTGCCAAGAGGCAATCAGGTTGTGGCACTTATCCATGGAGGAGAGTATCACACTGCTAGCCAACCACTTGCCCGGAGTTGGAACTCATCTCATGGACCATCTCAGGAATTTTGCCCTGAAGCACAAGTGGTCTCTGAACATAAGTGTCCTCTAACAAGAAACTGTGACAGTACCTCCCATAAGGCTTTATGGGAATATGACATAACTGGAATATGTTTTGTGCTGCCTGTGCCATGTAACATATCTCTGTTATGATCTTCTGTATCTTCATCTTATTTGTACACATATATCATTTTGTACTTGAGGTTAAGAATATTGGTTGTATACCTGCTTGATTTCTAAGCAAGCTTTGTGAAGCATTTGGTCAGCTTCTTCAGGAAGGAATTTGAAAAGTTAAGTACCTGATCAGGAAGCACTTGGGGAACAATGCATCTTGGAATGCTCCAATCCACGTAAGACTTCCTGGAGACATAAAAGACACCATGTGGACAATGGCTTCTGCCTGCAAAGACTGTGAGTCATGCATGGACATGTGACTTGCCCAGGTGACTCCAGAACTCCATCTTGGAGCTGGACTTTGCATAGGAGCAGGGGTCTCCACCCACAAGAGAGTCTATTTAAACCCCTGGGAGACCCCTCCATGTTGGTCTTCAGCTGGCTAAAGAAGGAACCTCTCCACCCTCTAGGATACTTGAAAAGTGGAACAAAGGACAGTAAGTACAGGAGGTGTAAGTGATTGCTGGACCCAGGCTAAAAGGAGATTAGTCTGTAAAAGGGAGCATTCTGGAACTGGTGAGGAACTTATCTGTGTTTAGTTTGATTAGACATAGATTTGCGCATTTTATTTTATTTTGCCTGATGACTTACTTTGTTCTGTCTGTTACTACCTGGAACCACTTAAATCCTACTTTCTGTATTTAATAAAATCACTTTTTACTTATTATTTCAGTCTGTATTAATACCTGGGGGAGCAAACAACTGTGCATATCTCTCTATCAGTGTTATAGAGGGCAAACACTTTATGAATTTACCCTGTATAAGCTTTATACGGTGTAAAATGGCTTTATTTGGGTTTAAACCCCATTGGGAGTTGGGTATCTGAGTGCTAAAGACAAGCACACTTCTGTTAGCTGTTTTCAGGTAAACCTGCAGCTTTGGGGCAAGTAATTCAGACCCTGGGTCTTTGTTGGAGCAGACAGGAGTGTCTGGCTCAGTAAGACAGGGTGCTGGAGTCCTGAGCTGGCAGGGAAAACAGGAGCAAAGGTCCTGGCACATCAGTTGGCAGCTCCCAAGGAAGTTTCTGTGATCCAACCCGCCACAGAAACATCATCTGCTCTGCTCTCAAGCGGGTCTCAGTCCAGGCTCCCTGTTTGACACTTTCCATTTCAGCCGACAGTTGGCTCTCCTTTACATGTTTTGTCAGATCATCCTGTGGGTCAGCTGCATGCCGAAAACAGATCAGGCCAAGCTCATTCTCATTGCCATGGCTCTCTGACCTTCTCAAGCTGTCAATTTAGCCTCCCATACCCCTTCCTCTTGATGCTGACCTACTCTCACAGAACAGCAGTCAGACCTTACAGCCCCCATTCAGCTCCCTGCCTCTCACAGCACACCTGCTTCATGGCTAAATGAGGAGGAAGAGCCGTATTTGATGGTTGTTCAACAGGTCCTACTTAACAGTAGAAACGCCTTAACTAGAATGGCCTATTCAGTGAAATGGAAGCCATTGTTGGTGTGGTCATTGGCCCACAAAATTCAGCAGATACTAGCTCTATCGAGTACATGCTCCACCATCAGTTGTTGGGACTTGTGCTTAGCTCATGGAGAGTGCATCTATGTGTTTCATCCCGCCACTCAGAGAAGGTCAGTCTTCTTTAATATCATGGTAGCAAGATTTTTAAAAAGTTTGTCTCCATTCTCCAGTCCGTGAGCTGGTTCTTCTATGGGATCTTAAGATACTTCTAGCAGCTTTAATGGGACCTCTGTTAGACCCCTTGGCACCTTATCCCTTTCCAGTCAAAACTGCCTTCCTGATAGCGGTAACAGCTGCAGGAACTGTGAGAGAGTTGTAGACAATGTTAGAACCTCCTTTTACACAGGTCTCCAAAGAGGAAGTGACTTTATAACCATGCCCCACATTTTTGGCTGAAGTTGCAAAGAGTCCTGTGGCACCTTATAGACTAACAGACGTTTTGGAGCGTGAGCTTTCGTGGGTGAATACCCACTTCGTCAGATGCATGTAGTGGAAATTTCCTGGGGCAGGTATACATATGCAGGCAAGCTAGAGATAATGAGTTAGTTCAATCAGGGAGGATGAGGCTCTGTTCTGGCAGTTGAGGTGTGAAAACCAAGGGAGGAGAAACTGGTTCTGTAATTGGCAAGCCATTCACGGTCTTTGTTTAATCCTGAGCTGATGGTGTCAAATTTGCAGATGAACTGAAGCTCAGCAGTTTCTCTTTGAAGTCTGGTCCTGAAGTTTTTTTGCTGCAGGATGGCCACCTTAAGGTCTGCTATAGTGTGGCCAGGGAGGGTGAAGTGGTCTCCTGCAGGTTTTTGTATATTGCCATTCCTAATATCTGATTTGTGTCAGTTTATCCTTTTCCGTAGCGACTGTCCAGTTTGGCCGATGTACATAGCAGAGGGGCATTGCTGGCATATGATGGCGTATTTTACATTGTTGGACGTGCAGGTGAATGAACCAGTGATGGTGTGGCTGATCTGGTTAGGTCCTGTGATGGTGTCGCTGGTGTAGATATGGGGGCAGAGTTGGCATCGAGGTTTGTTGCATGGATTGGTTCCTGAGCTAGAGTTACTGTGGTGCGGTGTGCAGTTACTGGTGAGAATATGTTTCAGGTTGGCAGGTTGCCTGTGGGCGAGGACTGGCCTGCCACCCAAGGCCTGTGAAAGTGTGGGTTCATTGTCCAGGATGGGTTGTAGGTCCCTGATGATGCGTTGGAGAGGTTTTAGCTCTACACAAATATCCTACACACAGATGGAATGCAAGCTGTCAGGAACAATATCCCTGATGATGCTACAGCACAACTGGCTGCTGAGCTCTGTGCCTTTATCCTCACACACAAATATTTCAAATTTGATAATATATATCTCCAGATCAGTGGCACCGCTATGGGCACCCACATGGCCCCACAATGCGCCAATATTTTTATGGCTGACCTGGAACAATGCTTCCTCAGCCACTCACGCCCCTTCTCTACCTACGCTACATTGATGACATCTTCATCATCTGGACCCATGGGAAGGAGTCTGGAAAAATTCCACCATGATTTCAACAGCTTCCACCCCACCATCAACCTCAGCCTGGACCAATCTGCACAGGAGGTCCACTTCCTAGACACCATGGTGCAAATAAGTGATGATCACAGTACCACCACCTTATACTGAAAACCTAACGACCGCTATGCCTACCTTCATGCCTCCAGCTTCCATCCCAAGCACATCACACGATCCATTGTCTATAGCCAAGCACTGAGGTACAACCACATCTGCTCTAACCCCTCAGACAGAGACCAATACCTACAAAATCTCCACAAAGCATTCTCAAAACTACAATACCCGCATGAGGAAATAAGGAAACAGATCAACAGAGCCAGACGTGTACCCAGAAGCCTCCTACTGAAAGACGAACCCAAGAAAGAAACCACCAGGACTCCACTGGCCATCACATATAGTCCCCAGCTAAAACCTCTCCAATGCATCATCAGGGGCCTACAACCCATCCTGGACAATGATCCCACACTTTCACAGGCCTTGGGTGGCAGGCCAGTCCTCGCCCACAGGCAACCTGCCAACCTGAAACATATTCTCACCAGTAACTGCACACCGCACCATAGTAACTCTAGCTCAGGAACCAATCCATGCAACAAACCTCGATGCCAACTCTGCCCCCATATCTACACCAGCGACACCATCACAGGACCTAACCAGATCAGCCACACCATCACTGCTTCATTCACCTGCACGTCCACCAATGTAATATACGCCATCATATGCCAGCAATGCCCCTCTACTATGTACATCGGCCAAACTGGACAGTCGCTACGGAAAAGGATAAACAGACACAAATCAGATATTAGGAATGGCAATATACAAAAACCTGCAGGAGACCACTTCACCCTCCCTGGCCACACTGTAGCAGACCTTAAGGTGGCCATCCTGCAGCAAAAAAACTTCAGGACCAGACTTCAAAGAGAAACTGCTGAGCTTCAGTTCATCTGCAAATTTGACACCATCAGCTCAGGATTAAACAAAGACTGTGAATGGCTTGCCAATTACAGAACCAGTTTCTCCTCCCTTGGTTTTCACACCTCAACTGCTGGAACAGAGCCTCATCCTCCCTGATTGAACTAATTCATTATCTCTAGCTTGCCTGCATATATATACCTGCCCCAGGAAGTTTCCACTATATGCATCTGACGAAGTGGGTATTCACCCACGAAAGCTCATGCTCCAAAATGTCTGTTAGTCTATAAGGTGCCACAGGATTCTTTGCTGCTTTTACAGATCCAGACTAACACGGCTACCCCTCTGATACTTGGCTGAAGTTGTTTCTCAGTTTCATTTGAACCAGGCAGTATATTTACCTATATTCTTTCCTAAGCTGCATTCATCTCCGGAGAAGCAGCATCTCCGTACGCAGACATCAAGGAATGTCTATCCTTTCATTTGGATGGGACTAAATCATTTTGTGCTTTGCCTCACTTGTTTGTGTCATATGCAGAGCATATCAATGGGCAAGGGGTCTCTTCACAGACAATCTGTAAATGGATAATGCCCTGTAGCAAGACTGCATATGAAATGGTTTCAGTTATGCCTCCTTAGCAGCTGCAAGCTTTTTATATGAGAGCACAAGCGAAGTCAATAGCGTCCCTCAAAGCTGTCTTAATAGTGATGTTTGCATGGCTGCTACATGGTCATCTGTTGCATACATTTACAAACCACTCTGCCAGTACCTCATCTTCTAGGGTGGAGGCAAGTATTGGAAGTGTGGTCCTGTAATCCTTGCTCAGGTAGACTCTGTCCTGCCTCCTGGGGTGGGTACTGCTTGTGAATGACCTAAATGGAATACATGTCTGCAGCTGCTCGAAGAAGAAGAAACTAACTTCTTGTAACTGTCTGCATCAGAGAACCACATGTATTCCACAACTCATCCTCCATCCCCTCTGCATCAGTTTAGGCTCTGGGTGTTTAGTGCAAAGGAAGCAGTGGGGTAGGAAAAGGAAGCGTGCTATATCTAGCCCAGGCACCACATGGAGCCCAGGGAAGGGCTATGGCTCCACCCAGGACCGTGCTGTGCTGCAGGAAGTGCTGAACCAGATGAAGGCCCTCATAGAGCTGTGGCAACAACGCAACATCGACCATACAGGCCAGGTACTGCCTACAGAGAATGATGTGGAGGAGTACCTCCTGGCCTGCAAGGGAATAGCCCTGCTGGTGGCCTGGGCCCAAGATCAGTGGTCTGGCATCCTCACCCCATGCCTGGGTGGGGAGGCCATGAAAGGCCTATGCTACGGCTACAGAGGCTGCGGCAGACTATCCCAGCTGAAAGCAGAGATCCTGGCCAGTTCTTGGGTAAGGACAGCATTGAGAGCCTAGAGGTTCAATGAGTGACAGTATATTGAGGACAAGGCTCCAAAGTCACAACTGTTTGACCTAATCTACCTGACCTGGAAGTGATTACAGCTCTTGGCCTTCAGCTCCAAGAAAATGGAGCTCCTGGTACTGGACCAGTATATGAGGGGGCTACCCTTGGGTCTCCGAGCCTGGGTTGGCCAGAATGATTCTTCAACCTATGAGGAGTTGGTCACCCTCATAGAGAGACGGCTGGCAGCCCGCCAACTGTTCCAGATCCCAGGCAAGGAGACACAGCAAACCAGGAAGTCAGTCCCAATCCCAAGGCCCCAGATTATCAAGAACTCTAGAACGGTGAGTGGAAGGAAGGGTGCCCAGGAAAGCCCTGAGGCCCTGGAGGGAGAGGGCTGGGGCAGGCTCAATAGCCCAAGGCAAAGGGTGACAACTAGAGTAAGGTATCAGTGTTGAGTGTGGGAAACTGGAGCACACAGCAGCCCAGTGCCCCAATGGGGGAGTCCATGCAGTGCACTCTAAGGGGATCATGGGGAGCCATGTAGCTTAACTGGCCTGGTGGGGGTTGCAATGACCTCACATGCGTACACCAGGCTGGTAAAAATGAATGGCATTGTCTCACACAGCTTTGGTGGATTCTGGGAGTGCTGTCACACTGGTCTCAGGGAAGTTAGTAGAGCAAGACCAACTGACCTGGGCCAAAACCAGAGGAGTAATGTGTCCATTGAACCACAAATTTCTACCCCTGATCCCAGTATGGATTGAGATCCAGGCAAATAATATCAGAGTCATTGCAGGGGTGGTCCCCAGCCTCCCCTACACAGTCTTAATTGGTAGGGACTTCCAAGGGTTCAAGAACCTACTTCCCCCTATAGAGCTGGGGGTGAGGGTGGGAACTAGCAACCCTCAGACTGAAATTGAGGATAGCCCTGACCAATTTTTGCTGGACTTGTTCCAGAATTATTTTCACCCCCCACAAAGCCACAAAGCCTTGGAAATCTAGGTGGGAAAGGAGGGCAGATAAAAGGTTAGGAACCAGGATTTTGGCAGGGACCCAGAAAGCCGCCTTGGTTGGTAGGTAAGCAAGCCTGTCTGGGAGGCCAGGAGACAGCTTGGACCACCGAGGACCCAGAGGCAGTCCCCAGCACCACGGGCAGAGTTGAAACTGACCCCACAAAATTAGGCCAGATCAACCCCACCCATGAGAATTTCAGGCAAGACCAAGCCTCTGATCCACTATATGCAAACATGAGGGAGGAGGTAGTGGAGGTAAACGGCATGCCTGTACAAAGGAAAACCAAAGGCCCAGAGCCATACTGTATGGTGAGAGGTGATCTACTGTTCTGAGTAGTGCAAATACAAGAGGAGAAAGTAGAAGGGGTACTCGACACCCTTAGATAGGCTGGCCTCACCGCCAACCCTCCCAAGTGCACGGTAGGGCTAGCTGAGGCCAGACACCTTGGGTACAGAGTAGGAAGGGGCTTACTGAAATCCACTGGAACAAAGTAGAGGCAATACAGGGTTAGCCCTGACTGCTCTGCAAAAAGCAAGTCAGAGCATTTTTAGGGCGAGTATTGCAGGTTCATCTCTCACTTCACCATGAGGGCCTGGCCACTGACAGACCTGATAAAAGCGTAGGGTTCAGCTATAGTAAAGTTGACCAATGTAGCAGAAGCAGCATTCACAGACTTAAGGACAGCCCTTTGCAGTAATCCAGTGCTCATAGCCCTGACTTGAAGGAATTCAGCCTACAGCTGGATGCCTTGGAGGTAGGGCTAGGGGCCATTCTCTTGCAGATGGCGGGAGAGGAGGAACACTCAATCATGTACCTTAGCTGGAAACTCCTCTCCAGGGAGCAGCAGTATGCTGTCATTGAAAAGGAATGTCTGGCAGCTAAATGGGCCATGGAGACTCTCTGATACTAGATACTGGGGCAGCGGTTCACCCTCGTGGCAGACTACACTCTGCTCCAGTGGACGCACAGACACCAGGAGAAGAAGGCAAGAGTGACTAGATGGTTCCTATCCCTACAACCCTTCCACTTCCAGGTACAGCATAGGGCCGGTAGCCAACACAGCAACACTGACAGCCTGTCTTGACAACACTGCCTCTCGTCCCAAGTAGCCTAACCCCATGGTGTTGAGCAGGATAGGGTGGGGTGATACAGCAGGGCCAGAAGGCAGCAGGAGAATGATAGATGGCAGGTATATAAGCCTCAGGATGATCAGAGCCTTATTCCTTGTAGACTAAGGAGAGGTTACTACAGGTTAATTAGAGCACCTGGAGCTAATTAAGACCCTGCCCAACACATAATAAAAACCTCTGCTTCAATCAGACAGAAGGGAAGGAGAGCTGACTATAGTTTGGAGGCATACTGGTGTTGACCAGAGGATTTGAATACCAAGGGAAGGGAGACCTTGTGCCCAAGCAGGGAAGAGGGACTCCCCCAGCACAGAAAACCAAGAGGGAACCCTGCCCAGGGGAAAGAGTGCAAGAAGCCTGTGAATCCAAAGGCGCTGAGACTGGAGTAGGGAACAAACCTGAGACCCTTCCCCACTGCCCTTCTCATCCGCTCCAGGGCACTTGAGGAGACCAAGAATAGGGGCAAGGCGGTGTCCTGACCCACTACACCAAGGAAAAGTGCAGGACCCACCACAAGAACATTGGCCATTTGCCACATACTACATTAAAAATTAAACTGATTTTAATATACTCTTTTAAGATACTCAACGCGTAACTAAAACAAGCCCTAACTTTCTTCCCAATTTCATCTGTACACTTCCAAGTTATTTTTTTAACTTCATGGACTGAAAGTGCTTTCTTCTTCCTTGCCCACAAGTCCCTCCCTTCTGCCTGCCCACAGTGGTGATCTTTCCTATATTTCCATATTATCCTATTAATCTAGTCTGCTGCTGCTGCATCATCATCTTTGGTTGCCTCCTCCAATACTTTTCACCCCATCAGGAGAGGGTGCACAGTATTTCACTTAGGAATAGCACAGTTCCAGAACTATGCTCCAAGTTGAACTGGCTAATTTGCTGATTAGATTATTCCTAGTCCTGATTTTGGCACCAGTCTTTTTTAGATGGTCACAGTAAGTCAGAGCAGTCCAGTGTGACTCCAAGGCAGACCAGTTTTCTGTTAAGGTTGCTTGTGTTGTGTAACCCACATAACACCGTCTTGATCACATTTGCTTGGAGATGCCAACTACTACAGTAGTCTGCCATCTTGGCCAGGTTAGTGTTATGTTCTCCAATTCAGTGAAAGCTGCAGTATGTCATCCCTACACAGCCATGGCTGCCAATTAAACACCAGATCAAAAAGGTACAAGCTCCTCAGTACAGCCCTAAAAAAGCTGCAGTAACATTACTTTGGCAATAGTCTATCCTTTTTACTATGCTTTCTGCACTCATCTAGGACAACAGCTACCACTTCCACACTTTTTCAAAAAGGAAACTTTGATACTCACCGAAGCAACAGTTAAAAGGACAAGCCTCCTTATTTCCTAAGAGTCCATTTTGTCTATAACTTGTCCATACAGGTATCTAGCAATAACCATACAGCCTGAATTAAAACAGCTTGGAATCTTTCAATTATTACAACCAGAGGCGTGTACGGGGAGGAAAAACTGGATCTCTGCTGCCAACTACCAGCGGAGTCACAAGCAAACTATTTAAGCTTACGAGAGAAGAGCTTGAGGGTAAAAGTTTAAAGGAACTATAATCAGTTCATCTGTAGCTTAAGAAATGTAGACAAAACTGTACAATATTTTATAATTGACTATAAAAGATTTAGTGGGAAGCAATATGACATCTCATGGAAGCCCACAATGAAGCTAGCGATGGTTTTGCAGCACCACTGGGATTTAATGCAGAAAGTGAAAAGCATCACAAAAGTGGGTGAGAAGTAAAGAAAATTACACTGTCTGCATTACAACACAGAATATAATTTCCTCAAAGGCACTGAACAGACTGGATCTTTATAATTAGCTGTCCTAGTCCCTTTTTAATTCTGTATCTAAAATCTTTAATCTCATGTTAGGCTTGATAAAACTTTGCTCATAGTTTATAATTTGGACACCTAGAGCCCATTTTTGTTTTAAATAGGTACTGTGCATTCATAACTCCTAATGAAATTGGATTTCAGCACTGCAGGAGGGGACAGAGAGAAATCAGAACCTCAATGTAATTATGAATTGAAAAGCCTTCACTTAGTTTTTAAGTTTGTGATTTTTTTTTTATATTTGAACTTTACCCCAATACTTATATTGGATTTCCAACAGGTTCCAATATTTCCTAGTTTGTTTTTGATAATAAAAGGAAGGAAGGATTTCTAGTCTGGTGTGAATCACCAATTGTCTTAACATGGCTGGTGCTGACTTAAGTGGGTTGTTCTATGCCTCATGATGATTTGCAACTCTTTCTTGGGTGTTCTGTGTTTTCAGTTTTTATCAATTTTCACCACTACCACTTTGGTTTTTTTAAATAAAAAGTAGTTCAGTTTTTACTGATTTACACCCTTTTATCAATCCACTATTTTTTTTGGAGTACTTACTTTGTTAAACACTAACTTTACATGATTGTTGTGTCCTGCAGCGCTGAGATTAAAGCAATTCTATAGTGTAAAACACAGAACATGCACACGGTAGAGATTGGAAAAATTGACAGTGTTAATATCGTGCGCTGATTGGCTCACAAGGAGACACTGCCCACCTATATCTTTGCATCTGTTTAGCGTGGTGCTGAATTTAAACAATCAATCCTTCGTGGATAAAGTAAAAATGGAAATGGGTGACAGCACAAATCTATGCCTGAAAACCAGCAGGAAAAATCAGTGCTTAGAAATTTTCAAGAAAAGTGAAGAGGTGAGTGAGGAGGGTGCATTAAGCTATGAGTACTGCAGCATTGAGGATCGGTGTTCACACTGACAGAATAAAGGAGCATGTCGAAACCAAGCAACACAAGAAGCTTGAAGAAGTTGAACTTTGGGGAAAAACAGTCAATATTAGGAGCTTTCCTCTCAAGCTTTAATGAAAGAGAACAAAGCACGATTGTGTCAATGAATGTGCACGCACTCTCTGTTTTGCTGGACAATTAGTTAACTGCAGAAAGGCCTATTGGTGACTGTGTCACAATACTGTCTAGTAGCAAAAGCCCTTCCTAATGCAGACACCCTCACATACATAGCTGACAGAAAATAACGATGCTTCAGTATGTAAACTGATGGCAATGTGGTCTCTAGTCTGATTTTTGACAAGTCTCCTGTGTTAGACCATCTGATTGAAATAAAAAAACAAAAACAAAGCAAAGTTGTTTTGCGCTAATGTGATATTCATTCCATTTGCTGCCACCCATTTTGTTGATGCAGCAATAACTGACATGTTTGATATGTACCAACTAACTTGGGAAAGCTTCGCCACAACTAACACAGATTCTGCTTCCTAGATGGTTAAGTTTGCATGGGAGATTAAACTCACTCAAAAACCGGAGCTGCGACATATTACCCTATGCTGTGCATCTGATTAATGCTGCGCTGTAAGCAGCCACTGCTACAGAAGAAATGAAAGAGTTGAAATCTTCCATCACTGGATTTGGGGCTATTTTCAAGCATGCAAACAAGCTGACGGTTTTGTTTTACACAGTGCAAGATGAGTGCAGAGCTGACTGCTGATTACCTACCCCTGTTGTGCCACATCGGTGGATGAGCTTGTACTTCACTGCCAGTCATATAAATAATGCATGGATTGTGCTAATGTGTCTCTAGATCATCCCGAGTTTGATGGTTCTAAAGCAGAAACTCTGGAGAGACTGGCAAATAACCAGAATAAATGCCAGATTCTGCAAACCAAGGTAATGTTCACTGTTGAAAACTCCGAATCATTGTGTGATAACTCCAGTGTTCTCTGTGTTTCTCAGACTACTGCCAACACATGCCAATACAGAAGTTTACTGGATCCTGACAATCAAAATCTCAGCTGAACTGAACACAAAAGGTGCAGGAGAAACACATGATGAAAAAACTCAGCCATTTCTGGAAATCCTTCTGACCCAGTGACCCCAGAACACAAGAAAAACAAAAAAGCATTCAAAACAGTCTACACAATGTTCAGTGAGAAATAGGAGACGTCCGTGACCTATAATCTGAACCCAAAAGTGTTTGTTGCCGAAGATTCTTTTTGGAATGTCATCCAGGTGTTGCACCCCTTCCTCAAGGTGAATTTTGCAGCAAACTATGACCATTATGCCAGAGCGTTTGAACCATTTGCCACTAAAGATAGATTTCAAATCTGAAAGGGGAATTTACTACTTACATGAACTTGCCTAATCGAGACAATGCGAAACTGGATGGGTGGGCTTTTTGAAACAAACAGTCATCAAGACATACTTCTGAACTTCAGCAAAGTAGCACAGTGAGCCCTGGATTTATTGATGCAGGGTGCACATTTTCAAAGTTGGATTACCCCCAAGACAGCAAGAGGCTCAATATGAGTGAGGATACTTAAGAGAAAATTATGCGAGCATATGCAAACCAGGATACCTGGAAAAACTACTAGCTCTGAGAGACACAAAATATCCCTTTGTACACTAAAAAAAGTTTATACTGTAGTAACATGTGTATATTACAAAAGGATTTTTTCTGGTTCCCCCCTCAATTTTTCTATTTTTTAAATTTTAACCCAGTTTCATCCTGGTGTTAATGTTTGGAAATTCAACACTGCAAAATGCCTCAATTATTATTATTATTATTTTTTTTTTTACAAATCAACACTGGAAATGCAGAATGCTATTCTATACAATAGAATTCTGGTTGTATTTCCATATTTGTGTGCATTTTTACAATTTAAAAATAAAATTGGTTAAGTTTTTCCACTAACAAGTGTTTGCATTTTCTTATTTAAGAGCACATTTTGAGTCCACAGGAGGAGAAACATTTTGTTTAGGGCCCATCATTTTAATGTGTTCCAAAAAGAAATTCAGTATAGTCACTTCTAAAAAGTATCCTAACTCATTATAAAGTCTAAAATTAGAAGAACTGGCCATTGGTTTATAAGTTAAGTAATGCATTTCTGTATTTTTCATGCAATGGAACTATTTTCAGTGAATATTCTTCCTAAATGGATTACAACATACAAAAACTTTTTTTGAAAAAGGTGATTAATATTAACCAGCCCCTCAAAAACCAAGAGTTTCCAGTGAAATCTACTAAAAATATTTAACAAATGCATAAAAATACATGAACAGCATATTCATCTCCATGACAATAATTTGTGCTCCATCTACATTTTTACTGTACTAAAAACATAAACCCTATCCCCTTCCACAAAAAACAAAAACAAAGCAAAAAGAAACCACATCCAAAATTAAATTGTTGAGTTTGTTTCCTAAAAAACTTGAAGTGAAGATTCTCCAGTGTTCTGTTCATCAGTTCCAATTCAGCTGTTTTATCTTCTTAATTTATTTCTCTAGTTTCAATTAATGCTTTGACTAATGTTTCAATATTGATTTCTGGTGAAGGAAAAAAAGAAAAATCTTTAAATTATTTGTTCATTTTTACACAACTTTGCATAAATGCATATAGCAGATATGTTAAAAATTAAAGATTTAGCTTTCCTAATTCCCTTAACTAACTTTCCTAATTCTAATACAGTAGAATAATTTGCATTATCTGTCTGGCAAATTCGCCAACATAATGATGACCCAGTTATACAGTTATTCAGTTCTGCCTTAGATGCTCTAGAAATACATTTCATAAAATGGAATATTTTTCTACTATTTAAAACAAACTGCAATTCATAATGCTTATTTGTGCAGATACCAATGCAAAATAATTGACATATTACCGTCTCATAACAGCAGTCAAAATCAATATGAAACTGGCTGTCTAAATATTTTACTATTAAAAAAATTAGCCCCAAGTGTGTTTGACACACATTTTGCATGTCTCTCTACTATTATCTCCAATGCTAGATTTCCCCCAACCCAGATATTTGTACTCAGTCTCTCTTTAGCAGCCACCCTTGTGGTACTATTTGCAGGAGTTTGAAACACACTGTCTGCTTTATGAAATCTGGAACCTGGACAGCCAGAGAGCCCAGACCAAAGCTCTTCCTCCCCTCTCTTCCCCCAAATTAGGTAGGATTCTCTCCCATTTCGTAACACCACTTTCCCACAACCACATCATCAAAACAAATCTATCAGTCCTCAGAAGAGCTAAACTGAGCCCTTCAGAGCAATATTAAAGCCAGTCTTGAGCTGCAAACGTGCTGTTGAGGGAAATCAACCCAAAAGCGACCCTCACAATTGAACAAGCCACCTCAGCCCTCTGCACAGTTGGAACCTTTGACTACTGGTTCATAGCACTTCTTCACACTACAAATTAGGCCAACAAGGCTTTACTAAGGTTAAAATCTTCACAATCTTACTTTGAAGTGCTGGATAATATGGAGTCAGCTGCCGGAGCATTCTGGTCATTGTAGGTACATCCTTTCCTTGAAGTCTATGCAGAATGTTGGGAGTAAGACCACTGGCATCTTCATCAAACATCTTATCTGACTCTCTGTTTTGTTGTTGGTAATCTTTGTATGAATTGTGGACAGAAGAGGAGGAACGAAATGAGGCTGAATCAGTCTTGAAATTTGATTTCTGATATCTCGATTCTTCTGACCAACTAGAACCACCTCTTGATGAAGAAGCGGAATTTGAAGACCCACCTCTGTAGTAAGATGAACAGCCTTGTAAAGGACAGTTTGTCGAATATCCTCCAGATGAAGGATATGTAGCAGAGGAAGCAGAATAGGATGATCTCTGGTCAGGTAAATTCCTTGTATTTGTAAATGCTCTCTGACTCTTCCAATTTGTACCTCCAACACCATAAGACATTCTGTTAACAGGTGCTGTAGTTTTGTTTCCTTGGGCACTATTAGACTTGTATTCTGTTGAATACCCACTCCCTGAATATCTGAAGTAGGGAGAGGTGCCTCCAACTGAAGTGGACTGGGAGGATACAGAAGCAGATTGATTGAATTGCTTCAACCATTCATTGATTCCAGTAGCAAAGCCTCCCGTCTGAAGGGCAAATGAATTACTGAGTGCAGCCATTGTTGCAGAATCATTAGGTCTTAGTCCATATGAGGATGATCCATCACTTGTTTGGTAACTGTATGAACTGGCAGTGGTGAATGAAGTGTTTGCATCCAACTGTGATGTAAATTGTGCCTGTTCAGGTCTTTGAGATGAAAAATCTTGATTCCACTTAGTATTTCCTGAAAAGACACATGCAAGTAAACATAAATAAAATGACAGGCCATCAGCAGAAGAAATTGGTCAAACTTTAACTAACCCGATGGAACCCACACCCCTCCTGCACCCCAACCCCTTGCCCTGAGCTCCCTGCTGCACCCTGCAGCCCTGTGCACCCAATCCCCTGCCCTGAGCCCCCTGCTACACTCCTCCTGCACTCCAACCCCCTTCCCTGAGCCTCCTCATACACCCCACATCCCTCCTCTGCTCCAATCCCTTGCCCTTAGCCCCTTCCTGCATACAATTTCCCCACCCAGATATGGCCTTCAGCCCAAAAAGTTTCCCCACCCCTGAACTAGTCCAAAAACAAACCAAAAGATGCTAATCCATGAAAATAAGATGTGACTGTGTGCCTCACCAATTAACAGTAGCGTGCTCAAACGAAGGATAACACATGTTAAAATGCCTGAAAAACAGTTATAATCTGAAGACACTGCAGGTTAAAAACAACAAACAAGTTTTTGGTTTTTTTTAAATCTGCCTCTCAGCCATCATGTTTAGAATGTATGTCCAAAACCGATCTAAGTAGGGAGCAGGTGAAACTAACAGTGCTATGTAAGGCAGGGGTAGGCAACCTATGGCACGTGTGCCAAAGGCAGCACGCGAGCTGATTTGCAGTGGCGCTCATGCTGCCCGGGTCCTGGCCACTGGTCTGGGAGGCTCTGCATTTTAATTTAATTTTAAATGAAGCTTCTCAAACATTTTAAAAAACTTATTTACTTTACATACAACAATAGTTTACTTGTATATTATAGAGATATAAAAACGTTAATGTATTACCGGCACACAAACCTTAAATCAGAGTGAATAAATGAAGACTCGACACAGCACTTCTGAAAGGTTGCCAACCCCTGATGTAAGGTTTACTTTTCTCATGTCACTTAAGGCCAGTTTAGAAACTTGAATGTCAAAATATTTAAAGCAATTATTATGGAGAATTTCAGTGCTCAGCCTTTCTACTGTTTGCAGAACCTGCTTCCTCAGTGAGGTATTTACAGAGGCCTACATATTTGGTGACTGGATTTCCAAAAGTCCTCAGGGCTACCCTAACTGTTCCCACTGAAGTCAGTGGTAAAAACTCTAAGAGTTGTTAAAATCTGTTTTAAACTCAAAATTACTAACATTCTGATAAAGAGGAGGGCTCTGTCTTAGGAATATCAGGAATGTCATTGTTCTTTTGAAGGGGAGGCTGTTGCATTTAAAGTAGAAAAAAAAGAAGGAATTAAAACCTTTACAACATAATGAATAAAATATTGATACAAGCCTGATTTAAAAGATTTTTTGCAGCTCATCTTTGAGAATTTTCTTCTTGGCTTTAGGCAATATCCTGTTTTCACAGAGCTTTTGAGAATCTGCCAAAATTCTAACTTTTCTCCAATTTCTATTAACCATCTCACTTTGCCTATTTAACCAAAATGCTTCAAAGTTCCAAATTTACTTTTTCTAGCTAATTAAATGCATCAGACATTGAAATTTTGCTGCTTTATTCACTTGATTTATAGAATCACAGGACTGGAAGGGACCTTAAGAGGCCTTCTAGTCTAGTGCCCTGTGTGACACTGTATGGAATCTCGGGGACACTTTACGATATTATGAATACCAATATTGTAAAGTTGCAATGCTTGTTTGACAGCCCATTAAGGGACATCAGCTATACAACTGACAGAAGGCAAGAGATACACCTTATGACTCACCTTATGACCCCTGCATGCCTGTGGAAAGAACTCTAAGGCCTTTCAAAGTCATGTGCTATCTGCTATGAGTGTGTTTGAAACAAAGGAAGTACCAGACACATGGCAAAAACACTATAAAAGGCAGCTGCATCTTCTCCATTTTGTCTTCAGTCCTGCTTCTTACCCCTAGAGTAACCTTCCTACAAACTTCTGAAGCTCTGAACAAAGGACTGAATGACCCATCCAAGTTGTGGATGTGTCCAGAGCGACTTTCAAGCCAGCAAACTCACCAATACTGCTAGGGACCAGATGGACTTTAAAGTAATTGTATGTGATTGTTTTACCATTTAACATCTCTCGTCCTTTTTTCTTTATAATAAACTTGTCTTTAGACACTAAAGGATTGGCTGGCAGCATGGTATTTTGGGTAAGATCCAAATCTACACTGACCTGGTAATGTGGCTGACCCTTTGGGGTCAGAAGAACAATTTTGTGTATGTGAACAGAGTTTTTTAAATAACTTCTCATTGTATTGGACATAGGTCCTGACTGGGAGCCAGAAACCTAGAATGCAGTAAAGGGGGCTGTGTGATTCCTTTTCTGCTTCTTGATAACCAGTGTGGGGGATCAGAAGCAGAGTGTGTAACTTCAGTATTACCCACCAGTCTTGGGAGTACCTGTTCTCCCTTTTGCAGCCTGCCCTGACCTTGGCATGTTCAGTGAGGGCTGCCCCAGGCACACCAGGTCAGACCCTGCACTCAAGGCAGGACTAAGTATTATCTAGACCATTCCTGACATGTTTGTCTAACCTGCTCTTTAAAATCTCTACTGACAGATTCCACAACCTCCCTAGGAAATTTATTTCAGTGCTTAACTACCCAGACAGTTAAGGTTTTTCTAATGTCCAACCTAAACCGTCCTTGCTGAAATGTAAGCCCACTGTTTCTTGTCCGATCCTCAGAGGTTAACAAAAACAATTTTTCTTCCTCCCCGTTTTAACAACCTTCTATGTATTTGAAAAACTTACGTCCCCTCTTAGTCCTTCTCTGTTCCAGACTAAACAAACCCAATTTTTTCAATTTTCCCTCATAGGTCATGTTTTCTAGACCTTTAATGATTTCGGTTGGTCTTCTCTGGCTTTCTCCAATTTGCCCACATCCTTCTTGAAATGTGGTGCCCAGAACTGGACACAATACTCCAGTTAAGGCCTAATGAGCATGGAGTAGAGCAGAAGAATTATTTCTTGTACATTGCCTACAACACTCCTGCTAATGCAGCCCAGAATGGTGTATGCTTTATTTGCAACAACGTTACACTGTTGACTCATATTTAGATTGTGATCCACTATGACCCCAAGATCCTTTTTCCATAGTACTCCTTCCTAGGCAGTCATTTTGTGTGTGCGCAACTGATTGGTCCTTCCTAAGTGGAGTACTTTGCATTTGCCCTTACTGAATTTCATCTTATTTACTGCAGACCATTTCTCCAGGTCATTTTGAATTTTAATTCTATTCTCCAAAGCACTTGCAACCCCTCCCCGCTTGGTATCACCCACAAAATTTATAAGTGTACTTTCTGTGCCAGAGGTCGGCAACCTTTCAGAAGTGGTGTGCCAAGTCTTCATTCATTCGCTCTAATTTGAGGTTTCGCGTGCCAGTAATACATTTTAACGTTCTTAGAAGCCCTCTTTCTATAAGTCTATAATATATAACTAAACTATTGTCGTACGTAAAGTAAATAAGGTTTTTTAAATATTTAAGAAGCTTCATTTAAAATTAAATAAAATGCAGAGCCTCCCTGGACCAGTGGCCAGGACCCAGGCAGTGTGAGTGCCACTGAAAATCAGCTTGTGTGCCGCCTTAGGCACCCGTGCCATAGGTTGCCTACCCCTGCTCTATGCCATTATCTAAATAATTGATGAAGATATTGAGCAGAACTGGACCCAAATCCAACCCCTGTGGGACCCCATGTGATGCACCCTTCCATCTTGACTGTGAACCACTGATAATTACTCTCTGGGAACAGCTTTCCAACCAGCTATGCACCCATCTTACAGTAGCTCCATCTAAATTGTATTTCCCTAATTTGTTTATGAGAAGGCCATGAGAGACAGTATCAAAAACTTTACTAAAGTCAAGATATACCACATCCTACTGCTTCTCCCCATCCACAAGGCTTGTTAGCATGTCAAAGAAAGCTATTAGGTTGGTTTGACATGATTTGTTCTTGACAAATCCATGCTGAATGTTACTTATCACTTTATTATCTTTTAGGTGTCTGCAAACAGATTGCTTAATTATTTACTCCATTATTTCCGGGTACTGAAGTTAACATAACTGGTCTGTAATTTCCGGGTTGTCTTTAGTCCCCCTTTTATTGATTAGGACTATAATTTGCACCTTTTCCAGTCCTCTGAAATCTCTCCCATCTTCTATGACTTTTCAAAGATAATTGCTAACGGCTCAGATGTCTCCTAATTCAGCTCCTTGAGTAGTCTACGATGTATTTCATCAGACCCTGGTGACTTGAAAACATCTAACTTGTCTAAGTAATTTCTAACTTGTTCTTTCCCTATTTTAGCCTCTGATCCTACCTCATTTTCACTGGCATTCACTAAGTTAGATATCCAATTGTTATTAAATCTTTTTAGTGAAAAACAAAACAAAACAAAAAAAAAATCATTTGGCGCTTCTGCCATTTCCACATTTTTTGTTATTCCCCTCCCCCCACTGAGTAATAGGCCTACCATGTCTGGTCTTCCTCTTGCTTCTAGTGTATTGGTAGAACAGTGTTTCTCAAACTGGGGTCGCTGCTTGTGTAGGGAAAGCCTCTGGTGGGCTGGGCCAGTTCATTTACCTGCCTCGTCCGCAGGTCCGGCCGATCGCGGCTCCCACTGGCCTTCAGCAGCAAACCGCGGCCAATGGGAGCTGCTGGAAGTGGCCGCCAGTATGTCCCTTGGCCTGCGCCGCTTTCAGCAGCTCCCATTGGCCCAGAGCAGCGAACCGCGGCCAGTGGGAGCTGCAATCAGCCAGACCTGTGGATGGGGCAAGTAAACAAACTGGCCTGGCCCGCCAAGTGCTTTCCCTACACAAGCGGCAACCCCAGTTTGAGAAACACTCTTGTAGAATGTTTTCTTGTTACCCTTTTTGTCTCTAGCTAGTTTAATCTCATTTTGTGCCTTTTCCTTTCTAATTTTGTCTCTACATATTTGTGTTATTGATTTCTTTTCATCCTTTGTAATTTGATCTAGTTTCCACTCTTTATAGGATTCTTATTTTTTTGAGTTTTAGATCATTGAAGATCTCCTGGTTAAGCCAGGGTGGTCTCTTGCTATGCTTCCTATCATTCCTAGGCAGTGGGATGGTTTGCTCTTATGCCATGAAATCAGCTACATCTTTCTTCAGTCCCAGAATTCCCTTTAACAAAATCAGACTGTTCTTCAGGTGGACAGACAAGGGATGGTTGTGACATTGTCTTTACACATAGGTTGGTACAGCACCACTCGTACTTATTTCATGTAGTGGCTGACCCATACCTAACTCCCCCCGACCAAAAAAATAGTTTAGTAATACTCTAGAGCAGGGAGGCATACATCTTACCCTGTGCCCTTTAGTGGTTTCAGCAGATTTATTTCTGCTCACTGGACAATATGGCAGACCGACCCCTCACTGAAGAAACCCTCCCATGAAAGCCAGAAGATGACAGCTCTAGCACCGCCTGTTAAATCTCAGCTACTTTGGTACCACCCAATGAAATGGGCAGGTCCTCAGGTGGTCAGTACCAGAAACAGGAAGGATTTAACAGATTAAAACCCAAAACTCCTTGAACTGTACCAGACAAGAAATGGAAATCACAGAGCACTTCTAAAGCACAGCATTCTAGTCGCAGAGTAGCATGACTGGGCAGAGGTTTAAGTCCTCATATAGCATGTTCTGTGAATTCAAAACCACTTTATTAAGAATATTTTGAGAAAGACACCCTGCAAAGTACCTGAATTGCCTTTGTAATTTTCAAAAGACTTGTATGGTTTCTGGATGTTTCTTCCTGCTGAAAGCTCATCTTGAGATATTGACATCAGTGGCCTCAGGCTGCTGGCATAATTGACCTGGGGAAATAAAGCACATCTCATTGTACTTGTTCTAAAAATTTACATTTCATTTTCAACATTTCAAAAATAGCAACTTTTCCTACAGAACGCCAATAATTTTCATTGATAATGCTATTTTTAAGCAATGAATCCTATGTTTTGCTGTGCTGCTCAAGTTTGCTCCCTATTTTCCTCACAACTATCAATGTGAGTAACAACTTCCTCCCATTTGACCTGAGTTTTGAATTAGCCATTAACCTGAGTAAAATCAACATGAAATATACAAGTTAGGCCTTTGAGCTCTCTCTCTCTCTCTCTCTCACACATACACACCTTATGATACCTGTTTATCAAAATGTATCTAGTGATAGCAAAATGAAAGCCAACCAAACATACTAACCATTTGGCCAGTATTAATACATTCTAGTTTTGACAGTGCTTAACGTTTTTTTCCTTGAAAGACTTCAGGGATTATTTTCCTTATTCCCCTCTTCCTTCTCCAGTTACTGTACAGGTTTTCAAAACTTTGTTGTATTTTAAAATAATATCCCTGGAAATGTCATGGGTGAACGTTTGAATTTCACAGAATATGCATGGCTGCTGAGCGTAAGCCAGGCCCTGATCTCTGCCCCTGGCTGGGCCAAACCATCTGGAGCCATATAATGAGACACATCCCCATCCCAGCCAATCCCCTTCCTTCCAGAATAGGACCAATCCACCACCTCCCTGCCCTACTCCAGAATGGGACCAGTCTGCTAACCCCCCTACAAGCAGCTGTGGCCTCAACAGGGAGAAAGCAGGGATGCCTGCTTCCGCCTCTCTGCTGTTCAAAGTCGCAATACTAGGCTAACTTATCATGGTTTCATGGAACCGTGATTTTCACTGGTCGCTATATATAAGCAGACAGAAACAAAAGAGCAACCAGTCTAGTTGTCTCTACTACAGTCTGCTGCTATATGAGAAGAAGAAACAGGAGCTGTTCTCATGGCTCAAAGCCTCAAGCAGGAACAGAGCTGCATGCCACCAGTGAGAACTGTCCACATGTCCAGGGGAGAAAAGAATGAAGCAGCCAACTAGTGTCATTTGGGGAAAAACACCAAATGGTTGAGTTAGTTCCCTTATATCTTGGATATATAAGTGGCAGGAAAGTAGTGTGGTGGGAGGACAACTAGGCAACATGTAAGCATGTGCAGGAGGTGGTAAAGGAGGCCAACTTCAGAGAGAGACATGCAGAGGTGAGAAAAACTGGACAAATGGGACATGGAAAAGAAATTGAAAAGAAAAAAAAACAGTGCAATTAACTTTTAAAAACCAAGCTACTTATACTTAAATTTATTTCCTAATTTCTGTGCCGAATGCCGTAGTTGTTGCAGACATGATTATGAATGGGAGGAATGGGTAAACCAATGGGAAAACCCTTGCAACAGAACACCACAATTTGGAAACTAGTCATTGAGATAGACCAATTACTTACAGCTGCTTTCTTTTTACAAAAGGTCTTCAAAGCTTCTGTCAGATCTTGTGTAATACTAACTACCAGAGTTGCTTCTGTGTCTGAGGTGACCTGAAAAGTTTCCTGTCAAATTAAAAATAATCACACATTCAAAAAGGTTAAGTTTCAAACAATAAGGACACTTATCTCAAATACTCAACCAGACTTCCCAAAGGAGATCATGAGTTTTGGGAAACAGATGCAAAATAAATGGATTCAAATGAAGTCTAAGGACCAACTTAAGCAAAAAATTAAGGAAATGAGAAGTAAAAAGCAAAAAAAGGGCTGAGAATTTACAAACTGGATGCTAACAGACCTCAAATCCCAGTGATGACTGAATCAGATGATAATCTAAATAAAGAGGGCTTTTCATCCACACTGGTAGCTGTTTCCAATGTTTCACACTGCCTTAGACATTTTAGGATTCAGAATGACATTTCTGGAATTTTGTTGGGGCAAAATGGCATAAAAGAGTGGGGAGAGCAGCCAGAAAGCACCACAGTAAAAACCAAAATGGCAGGATGAAGCAGGTGTCTGAGTCTCTCTTCAAATTATTTTTAAAGAAAATAGTTAAGCAACCTTTTCTTCTCAGAGCTTCTAAATACAGACGAGACACTTCCATGAACAAATTACAGGCCATAATCAATCATAAACATTCTCTTAGCAAAACATTTTAGACATTAAACATTATTAAAATTACTTTAGCAGCTAATGTTAAAATCTCTACTACAAAAAGCAGAGATATCAAGTTCTATTTCTTTGAACTCTGAAGCAGTTCAAATTCAAGTTCTAAAGTATGATGTTACAGGCAACAGCAAGCAGCAAAGGATTTATTTGTACTGTAGCTGCTCAATCTTTAAGATTTGGTGAAATATGACTTAAAAACTAGGAATTACTGATCAAGTTCATTCATAATCTTTCAAGTGATTCACGCAAGATTTGTTCTTTCTGCAGTGGTGCAAATCCAGTGTTAAAACATAGCAAATCCTGGAAAGAAGTACTTTTTGTACATACCAAGTATTCTAGAGCTTTCTGCTTTCGAACTGGATCATTCTGTAGGGGGAAAACCACCGCAAGGACTGATTATAGTGCTTATATATATTCTTCTGCAAAATATCATAATATATAACAACCAAATGCTTGAGGGAAGAAACTATTTTACAGATGTCAATTATAATCTTAGGCCCCTATTGCTGGTATATACAGTAACAACTGCAATATTTCCATTTTGGGCTACGTAAGTTTCAAAATTAAGACAGACTTTAGCTCCCAAGATATAGGGTTCCTGAAAAACCTCTTCACTTTCAGCAATTACCTTTCTGTTCTCATGTTGACCACAAGAGAACAGGTCTTTTACTGTTAAATATTTAACATTTTTTTTCAAATGTTACAGCTTATTTCAATGATAAGTTGATATTCTTAAGGTGAAATGCTAATAGAATTTACTTTGCCCTTAACATATTTCATACGAGGATAATCAAAGCACCTTATAAAAAAAATCCAACACCCATGAGGGATAGAAGTAATTATGCCAATTTTACACGCAGAAAGTGAGGTTGAAAGGCTCGTGTATGGTCAGTGAGTCAGTGGCTGAATTAGGACTCCTGGGCTCTACTCCAAATATCCAATTGCACAAGTTTAACTAAAGGTACATACATCAAAGCAAGGTAAAGTTATATAAGACTGTTTTAAAACAATATAAATGTTTCCGCATTAGGGTTGCCAACTTTCTGACTGAAGGAAACAGAATACCCTTGCCCCATCCTCTTCTCTGAGGCCTCGCCCCTAACATACCCCTTCTCTAAGGCCCCTCACCCACTCATGCCATCCCCCCCTCCCTCCACCACTCGCTCTCACCCATCCTCGCTCACTTGCTCATTTTCACCAGAATGGGGAGAGGGGTTGGGGTGTGGTTGCTGGGGGTGAGCCAGAGATGAAGGGTTTGGGGTGAGGACTCTGGCTGGGGGTATGGGCTCTGGGGTGGGGCCAAGGATGAGGGGTTCAGAGTGTAAAAGGGGGCTCTGGGTTGGGGCTTGCAGTGTGGGATGGCATGCAGGCTTTGGGGTGGGGCCAGGAGGTTGGGGTGGGGGGGAAGATGAGGACTCCAGCTGAGGGTGCAGGCTCTGGGGTGGGACTGGGGATGAGGGGTTTGGAGCGCAGGAGAGGGCTCAGGGCGGGGGCAGGCAGTTGGTGTGTGGGAGAGGGCTCAGGGCTAGTGGAGGAGGTTCGGGGTGCGGTGCAGGCTCTGGACGTTGCTTATCTGAGGCAGTTCCCGGAAGCGGTGACATGCTCTGGCTCCTAGGCGCAGGGGTGGCCATGGAGGCTAGATGCACTGCCCTCACCCACAGGCACTGCCCCCGCAGCTCCCATTGGCCATGGTCTAGGCCAATGGGAGCTGCGGAGCCGGTACTCGGGGCGGGGACAATGTGCAGAGCCTCCTTGGCTGCTCCTGTGCATAGGGGCCACAGGGACATGCCAGCCGCTTCCAGGAGCCTTAGCCCCGCTGCACCACCGACTAGATTTTTCATGGCTCGGCCAGTGGTCCTGACTGGAGTCACCAGGGTCCCTTTTTGACCAGGCGCCTAGCAACTCTAGTTTGCATGGGTTTAACTAGATCAGTTTTTCAAATGTACAAGAAAGCTGCAACTGAAGAGAAGTCTAGTGGTGAATCCAAAGCATAACAACTGATGACAAGCCATGATGAAGAGGTAAGATGTCATATTCAAGTGTGGAATTTCTTATAGAATGTGAATATCTTCCTCCGAGAGCCAATTTCTTCCTGATTAGACACTGTGCTTTGATAGCTCTCATGGTACCAGCAGATATCAATGCCAATGAAATAGGCCACAACTAAGAGAACCGAAAGTATCAAGACAACTAGTTGGCCTGACACCACGCACAGTGCCAAATTCCAGAAGAATCATAGTTCTTACAGCAATGGTTCTCAAATAGATGCACGCATACCCGTGGGTGTAGGCAGAGGTCTTCCAGGGGATACATCAACTCATCTAGATATTTGCCTAGTTTTACAACAGGCTACATAAAAAGCCTAGCAAAGTCAGTACAAACTAAAATTTCATACACACAAAATAAGAAAGTAAGCCATTTCTCAGTGTGTTGTGACACTTTTGTATTTTTAGATCTGATTTTGTAAGCAAGTAGTTTTTAAGTGAGATGAAACTTGGGGTACTCAAGACAACTTAGACTCCTGAAAGGGGAACAGTAGTCTGGAAAGGTTGAGAACCACTGATTTACAGCATATAGTGTGTCAAAGTTTTGATATTAAGATCAAGATAAGGCTGACAAAGCTGTTGGTGCCTAGTGCTTTTCAGGGCAGCTACTAAGGGCATCATCAATATATACTGAATATCTGTATTATTGTAGCAACTAGGAGCCACGGTCATGAACCAAGACCACACTGTGCTAGGGTACATCTTTGAGAAAAATCTGTGGATTTTTTTATTGTCCTTTTGCTAACCCAACATTTAACAAGTTATTGAGCATAGAAGGTCTTTGATTTAAAGGAAGGAATAGTGAGGAAGCAGACTGACTGACTTTTGGGGTACAGAGACAAAGCTTCCTCCACAAAATTGATTAACCAAAGAGTGGTAAGCATCTCTTACCAACATGAAGATTTGTTACAGTCAGTTATTTCACTTTATTGTATAAAGTGGAATACAATATCAATAAAATAGGAAACTGAGTCAAAACACAGGTAAACATTCAGAAAACAAGAACAATGAAACATATCTATCATACAACACATTTCAAAATTACTAACACTTACCTCAGGCTTGTAATCATCTTCCCACCTAGAATAAAAAGAAGAAAGTTCAGTTGTTAAAGCAACAGCATAAAGGCTATTTTAAAAAGGATTTAGAATTTTATCTAAGCCATCCTACATACAGATTTCAACTTTCCAAGTGATCTCAATTATTAATCAAGACCTCCTACCATATGGCACATCATACAATCACATTTAACACTGGGCTATAGGACCACAATAAGGCCACCAGAAGAGTCCCAGAACACTTTCTACTAGAGCTGTCAAGAAATTAAAAAAATTAATCGTGATTAATCGCGCTGTTAAACAGAATACTATTTATATAACTATTGTTGGATGTTCTCCACATTTCCAAACGTATTGATTTCAGTTACAAAACAGAATACAAAGTGTACAGTACTCACTTTATATTCATTTTTTATTGTAAATATTTGCACTGTAAAAATAAAAATTGGCATTTTTCAATTCACTTAGTACAAGTACTGTAGTGCAATCTCTTTATCATGAAAGTTGAACTTACAAATGTAGAATTATGTACAAAAAACTAACTGCGTTCAAAAATAAAACAATATAAAACTTTGGAGTCTGCACGTCCACTCAGTCCTACTTCTTGTTCAGCCAACTGGTCAGACAAACAAGCTTGTTTACATTTGTAGGAGAAGCAAAGAATCCTGTGGCACCTTATAGACTAACAGACGTTTTGGAGCATGAGCTTTCGTGGGTGAATACCCACTTCTTCAGATGCATGGGAGATAATACTGCACCTTCTTGTTTACAAAATGTCACCTGAAAGTGAGAACAGGCAAGATATTTACGTGCCAGATGCGCTAAAGATTCGTATGTTCAGACTTGTAGGCTCTAAAGTTTCACATCGTTTTGTGTTTGAGTGGAGTTATGTAACAAAAAAAAAATCTACATTTGTAAATTGCACTTTCACGATAAAGAGATTGCACTATGGTACTTGTATGAGGTGAACTGAAAAATACTATCTTATTTTTACAGTGCAAATATTTGTAATAAAATGTAAAGTGAGTACTGTACACTTTACATTGTGTTGTAATTTAAATATATTTGAAAATGTAGAAAAACATGCAAAATATTAAACAATAGAATACTAACTGAAAAGTATTTAACAGTGTGATTATTCGTCATTATTTTTCTACTATACAGACATAAATAGTAACAAAGCTCCTTCACAGAATATCAGCTCCTTGATAAGAAAAATGCCTTAATTATCTTCATCATCTCCTCTGACTGTGTGCCACCTCTGCAACATTCTCAACCAATGCCAGCCCTGGGTAAGATGGATCATTTTGGGATATGATCTGAAGTTTCTCTCTATATAAATATATCATGCTGCCATTAAATGACTCAGCAAGTGCAATACATCAGAAAGTCACAGCTATACATATAAGATTAAAATAGCAATCCATAACTCACTGATAATCAACAAAGTTTTGTACGAGAGGAAAAACTGAACAAAGAACAAATTAAAAAAATGTAGGATTTTTTTCTAAAGACAAGTTGCAATGGTCTGAGAAACAAAATCAGTGGCCCTTAATCATTTCAAATGTATGGTGATATAATGGTAATAAATCTATTAATGTGGGAGTTTACTGGAGTTTTCCTCACCTTGATTTTTTCTTTGATGAGGAGGCTAGAAAAAAAATTGGATGCAGTCAGCAAGAGCACATGTGCATTATAGTATCATTGCAAATAGATAATATAAATTAAATATTTATTTACACTCCCAGCTTAGTTAAGAACAGAACTCTTCAGCACTGGCTCTGTTCATTATGCCAATGGATCTGATTAAATTTTGTCACCATCAGCCAAATTCACCTTCCCTCTCATCTTACAATTAGACCAGGGGTGGGCAAACTTTTTGGGCCGAGGGCCACATCTGGGTGGGGAAACTGTATGCAGGGCTGAGGCAAAAGGTTTGGGTGCAGGGTGTGGGAGGGGGTGCTGTGTGCAGGAAGGGGCTCAGGGCAAGGGATTGGGGCAGAGGAGGGGTACAGGGTGCAAGCAGGAGGCTTAGGGCAGGGGGCTGGGGTGCAGCAGGGGGCTCAGGGCAGGGAGTTGGGTGCAGGAGGAATGTGAGGTGCAAGCAGGGGGGCTTAGGGCAGGGAGTTGAGGGGTAGGGTGCAGGCAGGGTTCGGGCTCCGGCCCGGTGCCGCTTACCTAAAGCGGCTCCGGAGTGGCAGCGGCACACACTGGGGGGAAGGGCCCGTTCCCGGCCAATGGGAGCTGCAGGGAGCAGTGCCTGGAGTCAAGGGCAACGCAGAGCCCTCTTCCCCCTCTCCCTGCCCAGGGCCGCAGGGAAGTGGTGCCGGCCACTTCTGAGAGTGGTGTGGGGCCCACGGCGCCACGGCGGGCAATCCTGTGAGCTAGATCCAAAGCCCTGAGGAGCCAGATCTGGCCCGTGGGCTGTAGTTTGCCCACCTCTGTATTAGACTATTAAAATGTACCAGGTACTGTCTGCCCCCAATTGGCATCATTCAGATTGTGTCACATCAAGATGTTCCAGATTTATACAAATGTATTTGGATCAAATATTTATATCTGACCTTTTTCATTACTAAGCTAATTTTAAAGATACAGTATTTGCAATATTCAGCCACACTGACATTTTAATGGGTCAGAGAACTGTTAGCATACTACAGCCAGTTCAGAGGTTCTCTAAAGAACCCATAGTTTTTTCTAGTGGAGGGCACTCAGCTTCTTTCAGCAGACTGTAGAGTACATAACCAGGTAGGCCCCCTTGCCCTGGCATAAACAGCAGTGTAAATAGTGAGGAGTGGCTTAGGCAAGTAAAGACACGCCTGAAGGACAGGGGTATGAATCCAAGTACATGCCCTACACAGCAGTCTACTTGCCCAAGCTGCGCATCCCTGTCTATACTGCTGTTTTCAACAGCATAGAATCACATTGCCTCCCCATTGCTAGAGCCTTCCCCCACTGCAGGGAAAGACTCCAGCAGCAATGAAGAGCTCCAGCAGTGGGAAAAGGCTCAGTCTTTTCCCATTGCCTCCACCCTGCCAGGGCCTCTCACTTACAGGTATAGCTATACACTGCACAGCTGGCTTTTCACTGCAACATATAGCTACACATCCTACACACCACTGCCAGCAGTGTGTGGTGTAGACATAGCCATAGTTCAGTCAGGAAGGAGAAATGTTTATCAACTTATTCCAAAACAATGACATAATACTGCATTTTTCATTGAAATATATTTTTCAGTTGAGTTAATAAGTACAATAACTATTCAATATGATCTTAAAAGTAGAGACAAAATGGGTGAGGTAATATTTTTTATTGAACCAAGTTCTGTTGATAAAAGAGATAAGCTTTCAACTTTACATAGAGCTCTTCAGGTCTGGGAAACGTACTTAGTGTCACAGCTAAACACAAGATGAAAGATTGTTTAGCATAAGTAGCTAACACATAGTTCACATTATATCTTAGATATGTGTTAGTTACTTATGCTAAACCAGGGGTCGGCAACTTTTCAGAAGTGATGTGCCAAGTCTTCATTTATTCACTCTGATTTAAGGTTTCGCGCGCCAGTAATACATTTTAAAGTTTTTAGAAGGTCTCCTTCTATAAGTCTATAATATATAACTAAATTATTGTTGTATGTAAAGTAAATAAGGTTTTTAAAATGTTTAAGTAGCTTCATTTAAAATTAAATTAAAATGCACAGCCCCCTGGACCGGTGGCCAGGACCTGGGCAGTGAGAGTGCTACTGAAAATCAACTTGAGTGCCGCCTTCAGCACACTTGCCATAGGTTGCCTACCCCTGTGCTAAACAATCTGTTCCATCTTTTATTTAGCTGTGACACACTACCTACATTTCCCAGACCTGAAGAAGAGCTGTGTAACTAAAAAGCTTGTCTCTTTCACCAACAGAAGTTGATTCAATAAAAAAAATTACCTCATGCACCTTGTCTAATATCCTGGGACCAACACACATACAGCAACACTGCATATCTTCAATACTGCCAGATTCATTTTCACTATTTTCGAAATGTTTCAGAAATGTGAAAAATATAACAAGATCATTTTTGCACATCTAATTAAAAACACTAGAGGATTTAAAAACAGAAAATTATATGCATACCAAAGCTATTGCTCTAAAATTGTACACATTTTAGGTAATCACTAACTTTTGTGGCTCTCTGTAATCTCAAGTTAGGTTCAAATATTCATTTACTGAAGTTTTATTTTAAAATATATTAAAATTATATTCACACAACTTGACAAACTTACAAGATATACTGGGTCTTGTATAACCTTCAGTCTAGGAAACAAAAACAGGCTTGTTTAGATAAGACTTTCTCGCTTACATATTAATATTGGTTGTTACCCCACAGTCCAACTCCTCTGCTGTGCCCAGCAGAAACTGGAGCCCCTAGAGAACCCATCCCACTGTACCTTTATTTACCACTATCTATTGCACCACAATTTTAAATTTAACAAATGCTAAACATTACCAGGCAATCTTACAAATTAGCACTTGTTTTCTGAAAGAATCAAGTTTGAGATGCAAGAATTTCCTAAGATCCTACGATTCTAATTACAACCCTTTGCCACTATGAATCTTAATGTAATATACCTAACATTTATCACTGAAAACAGGACTGGCTGGATAATTTCTGATTCTAAAAGTTCTAAATTTCTGTGAAAACAGCAAAAAGGTTTTGGTGAAATTTTAAGGAATCCTCCTGATTTTTTGATCAGCATTAAGTGAAATATTGACTCAGGAAAATGTATGCTTTCTGAAAGCACTCTGTAAAATTAAATAGAGTTTATTACTTTTAAAAATAAAAAATTTAATAGGGCCTAGTATCTAGTTTGCCTGAACCTGGATACAGAACCAAAGAAGAAATGTAGTTTCTAGTTTAAACTTATCCAATTTACCTTATACATTTTTAAACCTTCAGCCTTTTCTATCTCTCTTGCTATCCGTCTGAGAAATGAGACTTTGTCCTCTTTCACGCCTGGTGTGTTTTTCTTCATTTTATCTGGAAATTCTTTAGACTGTCAGTGAAAAAAGGTTTGAGACCATTTCAATACTAAATCTGACAAGTCATGCTTTTTGGAAAATTTTACAATATCTGTGGAGAAAACTAAACAGCAAGATTTTAGACATTATGGTCCTACATTTACTCTAGCAGAATATAACTAATCGTGATTTAATATGATCATTTTTTATTCGTTTTCATCACTACAGAATTGTAACACTATACAGAACTCAGGTAAGACACTTGACAAAAGAAACAATGTACAATGTCCTAAAGGCCACCAGACTTGGGCTCTGATGGACTAAGAGAAGGAGTTGTGACATGCTTCAAGAGTTTTAGTAGAGAGATCTCAGACTGCTTAGTCCCATGACCCAAACACTGCTAAAAATTCTTGAACCTTTATTGAAGACATGGAAAAGAAAAGTTTGCAATGCAGCGTATTAAGGCTTTCATTTTAACAGTATCCCTTATTCCTCTTCACTGTAACCATAGAAAGTTTTTCTATAAACCATCCTGAGTATTAAAGATGGAGGAAGAGATACAGGGAGAAGAAAAAGCAGCTGAGATGGGTTGGAGCTGCTGTTGTTCTTAAAGTCTGATGCCATTTCCTTGACGACAAAATAAGACAAGCGCACACATAAAGAGGAAAGAAAATAATACAAAGGTAGAAAATGCAGCTTCTGTCTTTGGTGTTGATTCTTACTTGCAAATCTCACTACTAGAGAAACACAGGGCCATCCTGAAACTTGTACCAGCATCGGGTTGTTTAGGGTTTTGCTTATAGCAGTCTCTCCTGGACCCGGGCTCATAATAGTACTGCAAAAGGTGGAGTTTTCTTAGCCAGCTAAGCCAGATTCTTTTTTAGACAAAATGTAAAAAATAACAGATGGGGGGAAAAAAAAAAGATAGGGTGAAAAAGGAAAACACCACACATGGGAATGGGTGATAGCAGGAACCCAAGTCTCTCACACCAGGGAGGTGGTGTTGGGGATTTAGCTGTTGGAGGTGACAATGTCATCTAGATCTTTCTTTCTGGTCCAGTCTGGTCAGGACGTTGATCAGAATCAGGACTGTGACGGTCCAATGGTATCACAGTGGACCTGGGCAACCAAGGAGATGTCGGAGGTAACCATCACAATGGCACAGATTGATCCATTCAGGCCATGGGTTCTCCAAATGTTAATTTGAGCCTCCCCTCAGAGTCTTAATTAAAAAAGAAAAGGGACCTCAAAAGGACCTGACGGACAGAACAACCCATGCCCTCATTAGACTATTAAACCTAATTTTGGTCCATTAATTTCCAGTCTCACATTCCTCTTGGTTACCAGACATGATCTTACAGTCTTTGTGTTATATCAGCAGACTTTTTAAGACTAATCCAGTCTTTGGTCTCCTTTACCCACTAAAATTTGTTATAAGTTATTGGACTATTTTATGAATGTTTATCCACTTTCCTCACAGCTGAGCTCACAACTGGGTAGTCCTGTCAACCTCAAATCACTACAATAGAGTCACTGGTGTATAAGACTTACACTAGGGACTAAAAGCAAGACCATATTCAAGCAATAGAGAAGAGGTTGTTTTAAAAACGACAACAGAGTGCTATATCACTTAAGGCTTTAAAAATCATAAATTAAACACATTTACACCCAGAAGCCAGTTCAGTACACAAATTTACTGATCACTCTTGGCAATCTGACCTGCTAGAATGACACGTCTATTGGATTAAGAGAAGAAGTCAAGAGATCTAACTGAATCAGGAACAACAAATGGGCTTCATCACCATTTGCCAATCCTCTGAATACAACCTGTGCCATAACATATTCAATCGCAACTGATGGGGTCCAGAAAACCACAAGTCTGGATACACGAGGAGTTGCCCAAGGTTCTCAGTGACCATACCTTAACTGGTTACTGAGCAGATAACTGGCTGTTCACTTCAGCCACCTTTTAGATAGCAATGACTTTTGGTCACTAGTGCAGCTGGACATGCTCCCTATCTCATTAGCAACCTCCTGAGCAAACCCTAATCACCACCTGTCTAAATAACAAAAAGTAAAAATGTTGCCATGTCTTCCCAATTCATCTATGCTTTGGATTCCTTAGTATTCATTATATATTATTATTAACTCATAATGAGGCCCCTAGGAGCTATCGCAATATAAACAACTATACAAAAGAAAAATAACAAATAGGTAATAGAGTATTTAAGCACTGACTCAAATGCATAAAATTTTACTTACAATATATGCTCTTCTGTGTTTATAGCCACTGAGATGTTCTATCATAGGTGCCATCTCTGTGTTAAATTCACACAGTTTGCATTCATAATGCGGTTCTCTCCTCCCTTCAAATCTGATTTCAACCACATGTTCTAAACCTATAAAATAAAAAAAAAGTTACAAGTACTTACATTTCTTTACACAGGCAATTATGAATAAATTTATTCATATTTCAGTTGTGTAGGGACAACCAATGATGAATCAATGATAAAAGATACTGATCCATTTTAGGTATTTCCTACATTTCCTCACAATCGCCCACTAAGGATCAGATGTCTTACTGGTAATATTTGTTAGCACAAGTTTCTCTCTTCACCAGTACAGACTTTTCTCTGAGTAAAAGTTCTGTTCTTGGTAGACTGCCTGTCACAGCAGGATCACAGTACTTCATATACCTAGAAACTTAAGAATGTCCAACCAGAAGAAAAAAAAACAGAGGGTGCAAACAAGCACATACCATAAAAGAATGTTAAGATCAAGCACTGAAAAGTTAGGAAATGCAAGAATTAAGGTTGCACAGGAAACCTTAATTCAGCCCCTTTATGCATGCCTATGTAGTCTTTAATTACATGACCTCCCATACTATTTTTCCTACAGGATCCATGCCTCATTCAATATACAGGATGATCACAGTTCTAGGGATGTATCAGCATTGTGTAGACCTGAAGACTCTTGTTTGTAGGATCCTGGGAGGTGTGTACTAAATGAGGAAAGAGTTCACAGGAAGGGAAAGATCTCATGGCGAAGGAATTGGAACACCATCCTGGAGAATTGGATTCTATCCCTGCCTCTGCCACAAATTACTATGTGATGCTCAGCAGGTCACTTAAACCAAACTTCCCTCACGTGTTGCAGTCTTGCAACTGCAGACAATGGGAACTGTGCTTAGAACCTGTACAGTGATATATAATGCTAAGTACTCAGGAAAAAAAAATATTCGTGTCTCAAATTGGGCACCCAAAATTAGTGGACACTTTGGACCTTAATTTCTCTGTATTTTAGCTCCACATCTATAAAATGGGGATGATAATACATCCTACACAATGAAAATAAATTGTTTGTAAAGCACTCAGATGAGTGCTATAGAAAAGATTTGAGGAAATAATTCTGTTTTCATAGCAAGGATTGAAATAGTGAATGTGCAGCAAATAATGCTCCAGGCCCCATATTGAACAAGAGGATAAAGCAAAATACCAAGAAGCTGCTCACTACATGAGCATCATCCATCCCACGCAGGGAATGAGGCAGTGGTCATAAGATTTAAAAAAAAAAAAAAAAAAAAGCATATCATCATAGTTCAAGACTACGATAATGCATACATGCAAGGGGGACAAATTAAGATTGCACAGGTAACCTGAATACTTGCATTCCCTGAAACTGTCCCCAGAGTAGCTGGGTTTAGAGGTAGGTGAGACAGGAAATGATCTCTCAATCCCACTGTTTACAACAGTAGCTCAATTTAACCCCAACGCTGAACATTTGTTCTATACCAATACCATGTAAGGCAGCAGTAAGCTCCCAGGGATAGTGGTAGTTTCTGCAGGACTGACAACAGGGGTAACACATTTTGCACCGCTCAAGAGTTCTATTAAATCAGTTAAGAGCATACCTTCTGTGGAGAAATAATGATCCAAATAGAGGAAACCTACTGCTTACAACAGAGCCCCTATTACTCAATTCAATGTACTCCTCAAAGATGCTAGCATTTGCTATGATCATGGAGGACACTGGCGAGTAGGAAACGATAAACTGATGAAGCTAAGCTCTGCCTAGGAAAAACCATCAAGTAGAGAAAAACTGTAGTATACACCAGTAGATTTAATATTCTCAGGAACATCATGAGGGTAAACAATCATACAGAAAATCCTGGGCCATCAGAAAGAAACTTATGTCTGGCTTTTTTCCTGCAGGACCACAGAAAGAACAATGGCATGTGGAGTTCAACGTGTCCCTCTAGAGATGGAGTACTACAAGGATGAGATGCCAAATAATCTACGAGCCTCCCAGAGTAGGTCCAATCTTCAGAGTGAAAGCTCAGACTGATGAAAGTAATAAAATATTAGCTATTGGAGATCTTCCAAACAGCATTAGATATGGATAACATAAAAGCAATAAACAATGTTATTTGACTTACACTAGTGATTAAAGTTCAAGGAAAGGGAAGTTGTCTGACCACAAACACAACATACCAACTAGAGGTTCCTCTCTTTTGGGATCTTTCATAAAATCTTTCAGACAGGTTATGTCCTTTGTAAGCTTCCGCTTAACTGGCATAAACAAAATAGAAATATATATTAGACAGACAAATTACAATTACCATAAGATACTGGGCATTTTGCAGTTTCATATGACTGAACTGAGAAAATGAGTTGCCAGCCATGGTTTTTGAATGGTCAGAGTGAATTTTAGTTATGAAATATTGAAAAATATTAGTTTACAAGGGAAACTGATTTCCCTTATTAGCAGTGTTCAAATACACAGTATTAAGTCTATAAAAAAATCAAAATAGTTTATATTAATCATCCAGACTTATCCTGGCATCCCATTTTGTGCCTGAAAAATTGGGAGTTCAATACAGGTAACTGACATATCCAAGTTAATGATTTGCAGACAAAGTTAACAGACATGTTGGGATTTACAAGTGCTCTGACTTGGCTGAAAAATTTTGTGAAGGGCTTTTAAGAAGTTTAGATTTAGATTTCATCAAGCTAAAATGTTTGCGACAGAATCCCAATTCCTAGCAAAGGAAGTGGTTTGACTTTCTTTAAAGCTTGTCAGCAAATGTGTACTAAATATTTTTTGTATTTAAATATTTTAATAATTTAGGCCTTAATATAGGCTATCAATTTCAAATTTAATTTTACATGTTTATATTAAAAATAAACTTACATTTAGTTTAAATAAAAAAATCAAATTTAATTTAAAAAAATCCAACATTTTTTATTTAATAAAACCAGGTTTTTTTATAATCTACTTTGGGCACTTGGACTAAACTAATCATAAAGAAAGTTACTTCCTTCAAATCTCAGGAATGTAAAACAGTATTACAATAATGGTAGTTTACTAAATGCTATTTCCCCTACCCCAACCCAAGGATGTCAGAGCACAGTCATGATTAAGTTAAGTAAACAGAAAATGGGATTTTTAAAAAAAAAATACATCTTCTTAACTCCATTACAGGGATGAATTATCTCTTATAACAGAAACAAAATCCAGGCTCAGCTAAGAGAAAGTTTTACCCAACTTGCACACATCTGCTGGAGGAGTCAAACAACAGCTTGAGCTAAAAGTCATGCTCTGTATCACATGTTGCAAGAACATTCCAGATTTAACAAGGTTTCCTACAATCAGAAGTCTCATATTTTTTACGTTTTTCAGAGATTCTTAAACTGAAGAAGTTAGGCACTGCATGAGGCACTGATGGTCGAAATGTCTGATAGTGCACAAGTGGAGTTGTCTCTTCCTAAAACTTAAGACCATCTTCATGAACAATTTTGTTTTCTAGAAGTGTAACTCAATAGTTCTCTACGGGGGTCCATCCAGGGCCTCCTGAGGGGCTGTGGGCAGGTTTCACGGGGTCCACCAAGCAGGGCCAGCATTTGACTTGCTGGGGCCCAGTGCAGAAAGACAAAAAGCAACCATATGGAGCTGAAGCCCAGGGCCCTGAGCCCTGCCACCCAGGGCTGAAGCCGAAGCCTGAGCAACTTATCGTCATGGGATCCCCTGGTAATTGCATGGGGACTCAGGTAATTGCTCTGCTTGCTACCCCCTCCACACACGCTGGCCCTGGTTTTTATATGCAGAAAACCACTTGTTGCGGCATCGGTCAGCTGTGCAGTTTTTATAGCATGTTGGGAGGACATCAGAAAGAAAAAGGTTGAGAACCCCTGGTGTAACTCATGTTGAATTTATTCATTTATATTCAATTTTCTTACCTGGTCTCTGTGTTTCATATATCACTGGAGCGGGAGCACCTAAGATAATGTTATTTTGACAGTTATTTGTCTTTCTCCACATAGCACAACAGACACAGAAAATAAAATAGGTTTAAAGCAATGTCTTCCTTTATTCTATGTACCTAATGTTTTCAATTTAACCTCACTAACAATATTGTTCCATTTTGGTATTTGATCTTTTGCTTTTGTATCTTTTCAATTCCTATTTTTATTATCAATTTTTTTAAAAAAGTATTCACCTAAAAATTTCATTATTTCCCCTGCCAGGCAAAACAACAAGTATGGATCACAGAAATATTAACTAAAACATTTCTTTGAAAGTTTAACTACAAAAATTCATTAATCTGTGTTACTCCTATTCCAGTTATTTTCATTACTTAATATTTGTTACGGTAGCTTTGAAAAGCCACAACTGGGATCAAAGCCAAAAAGCAGTTAGGTCCTGAAATTGCATCCATGATGGCGGAGACCCTTTGTACTCATGGGAAACCCCATGTGGGTTCCCAAATCTATCCCATAGATCTGATTACACAATCGGGCCTTTACAGTGCCTTTTCAGATATTTTCATGCTTGGCAGTGTTACTTTTGCACAGTTACTTTCACCCTTCCTGTGCTCCTCCCTAGTCCTCCACATGCTCAGATGTCCCCTTATAAATACCCAGTATAAAGGTAATTTATGTTACATATTTTAAAAAAAAAGCCCTGAGAAGAGTATCTGATAAAGTTCAATATGTGGTATTAAAATACCCTTTTACTGAAAATACTAAAAGTTCATCCTAGACTATAAAGCTCCTGGGGCAAGTGTCTGCCTTAAAACTGATGTAAAATGCCATATTAATTTTTTTTCTTACCATAGGCTTATGGCACACTAATGAAACTAAGGGAACCCTGTGCTGTGAGCAGTACTGGTTTGCTCTTGTATCTGTACCAGGTAAGTAGTTCAAGAATAGATCATAGTGGATTTCAATATCAAAACTTGTGTAAATTTGTGGCCCATTTCAAGACACTGTGCTAGTGTTTAAATTTAACAAAAGGAAAAAATATTTTAACCAGATTTCTTCTTAGAATAATCATGTCACCCATTTGGCAGCATCCACCAGACCCCTAAACCATCTCTTAATGAAATGGGAATTAGACTTGGTAATCATGGATTCTGGGCTAAGTCATAAAACATACAGTACCAAGTCCCAAAAATATTTCCAAGATGCTAAGTTAACAAAATAAAAAAAATTTAGAAAGGGAACATACTGTATTTCAAGTTGTTCTTTCATCCAGTATCAATCATCTGAGATCCATCTTAGGTTTCTTTAAAGAAACCCTTCAATATTTTATGGTCATATTGGTCAACCCAATTAGCTTGACAAACTAGTCAAGAACAATCTTTCCTCTTGAATGCAATTAACTCCACTATGCCTCAGGAGAGAAAGCTTACCAGCTATGTGCAACAAATGAGATTAAAAAACTATTAAAGATAATCCAACAGCACACTATTTAATTACCGTATATATCCGTTCATTAGCCTGTTCATTTATAAGCTGACTCCCCAAAATGGATAGATAAAAATAGCAAAAACTGTATGACCCTTTCATAAGCCGACCCTATATTTCAGGGGTTGGAAAACTTTGGCTCCTGGCCCGTTAGGGTAAGCCGCTGGTGGGTCGGGATGTTTTGTTTACTTGGAGCGTCTGCAGGCATGGAGCCCCTCAGCTTCCTGTGGCCATGGTTCGCTGTTCCCAGGGAGGGGCTCCAAGTAAACAAAACGACAATGTATTAGATGAGGGATCGGCAACTTTTGGCACGCGGCCAGTTTGTTTACTCGCCACGTCCACAGGTTCGGCTGATCATGGCTCCCACTGGCTGTGGTTCGCTGCTCCAGGCCAATGGATGCGGTGGAAAGCAGCGCAGGCTGAAGGATGTGCTGGACGCTGCTTCCCGCTGCCCCCGTTGGCCTGGAGCGGCAAACCATGGCCAGTGGCAGCCACGATTGGCTGAACCTGCAGATGCGCCAGGTAAACAAACTGGCTCGGCCCACCAGGATGCTCAACCTGGCGGGCCACCTGTCAAAGGCTGTCAATCCCTGTATTAGATATTCAATTCAATGATTCTATAGAATTTAAAATCATCAAATTTTGGTGTAGACCTGTTTATAAGCCGACCTCCGTTCTTCGATGAGCCACTTTTTTACCAAACACATTCAGCTTATGAACGAGTATATACACATTTCTTTTAAAGGACAAAGGAGGCAATTTGTCATGGGAAATTGAAACAACTATGCTCTAGGATCTAGCTCTTTATCTTCATGCTACCTTAAAGATGTGCACTGTGGAAGCCTTTGGTGTTTCCCCTCTCCCCCACTCCATCCTTCCCCCTTTTTTTGTTTGCTGTATGATAATGAATAAACGCTCTGATCCTTGGCTCACCTAAGACTTTGATTGAATCTTACATCCCACTCATTTCAAGCCTTTTCCATGCAATCTGGTTTAATCTGAGTTTACTTTAGGATTGAAGACTGAATCCTTTGAAGGCATCTCATCTTCATGAAAACAGCACAAAATGTTTTGATCATACTTCAAGGCCCTCAGATGATGGATGTAGCATAAAGAACAGTCAGACAGGTTCAAAGTCTCTCCTGCAGAGCTGATGTCCAAAAGTAAGCCTTATTTTATATAACCAGGAAGTAGGAAGGATACTGACTTGAGAATACAGTGCCGAAAACTAGGATTTATAGTCCAGGTCTGACATTTATATGCTGGTATGGACTGACAAGTGGTGCTTCTGTAAGAAATATATGTGCACATATTGTAGGGAAACCTGGTTTATTCTTTTCTACTTATTGGAAGCAAGCCAGATCCTGGAGTAAATTCAGTTTGTAGATTTCATTTCTGAAAGTTGGTAAAGTTTAAACTGCTCGAAAAGCAGCCTCTCAATTAGCGATTTTGTCTCATTACCCAGACTGAGGTCTGAGTGCAAGCCTGAACAACTGTTCAGCAAATCCCTTCAACTGAAGGTTCAGATACCGAAAACTAGTGTCGTCTTGACCACTGTGGAAAAATAATTAATACTGATTATACTTTATTTTTTGCATCATTCTCTAGGATAGGTAAAATCAGGAAGACATAGCCAACACTTTCATGGCATCACTGCCACAGCTTCCACTTCTTTGAGGTGGAACATATCTTGGAATTCTTCTGACTAATACGGATACCAGGACACCAAACTTCTCTGTGATTTCTCTGAAGACTTAGATATGAAAATAAATCATCCATTCAATCTACTCATTGTTGACTAACTCAAGCTCACCACTCAAAGTTGTGTGCCTTTTACTGAACGTTGCACATCAGTAAGACTCCTCTACAGAATAAGAGGATGGAGTCTTTGTGAAGATTGGTGCTTCTCATCTCTTCTTGTCTGTTGACATAACAGTCAAGATTACAGCCAGGAAACTCATGTGAACATGTGTCTATGCAGAGGGTCTACACTGAACACATACATTCTTAGGAGCTTGCGTCTTCATGGAGCTTCTCATCTCTTCTTGTCTGTTGACATAACAGTCAAGATTATAGCCAGGAAACTCATGTGAACATGTGTCTATGCAGAGGGTCTACACTGAACACATACATTCTTAGGAGCTTGCGTCTTCATGGATATCGGAGTGCTGAGCATGTAGGCTACTAACAATCTTTTTGTACCTTTTGTTCAAAAATGCACACCACTCTCTACTCTAATACTATATAACACATGTAGAGCTGTTTTCAAAGTTGCCAATGTTAATTTCCAGTTTTATATAATAATTACTAAAAAATGGAATTTTTGAAAAATGCACATCATTAATCAGGAGAGTTTCAGATATTTGTGCTATCCCAGAATGATATGATGTTTTGTACTGTCTGAAGCAAACAGAAGTAGTCAAGAGATTTTTTTTAAAACCTTCACCTTTTTCCTATGGTAAATGCTCCTTCACAGGCAGAAGTTTCCTTTAAAGTGACTTGGAATTTTTATCTTCCCTAGAGTCACTTAAATTAAACCGCAAGTATGTCACACTTCAGTACTGCAAGTTTAGACACAGAGGTCTTTAAATCACAATAAAAAAAAAAGACTCAAAAAAGCAGAAGGAAAAAACGTTTTCTTAATGGAAGAGCCACACATACTGTATAACTTGGGATAACTGCAAGAATGAACTGTAATAGAATTACAGTAGAAACTCATTCATTTCTAATCAAAACTGGGAGACCTACCACAGTTTACAAAATTTGTGAACTAAGCAAACAATTTAGAAATATTCTAGGATGCTCTAAAATTTATTTTATTCCATTATTTGAAAAAGCACCATTATAGTATTTAAGATATTAGACTGTATATTAATATATGTGACAAAAGTAATGACGTCTTAGTGGTGTGTCTGCTACTAAGTCTTAAAAACTGGTGTTTTGCCCACTTCAAAATGTGCAAATCTTCCTTTGTGATTAGCAAGGCACTAGCTATACATGGTCTGACATTCCTGTTAACTTGTAGGTACACAAAGTTATGTATTTCTTCCACATTCACACATACTTTGTGCAGAAGAGGGAGAAGAGGACCACAAAAATTATTTAGGAGTAGGATATATGGAGAGAGTCAGACCTGGTCTACACTACGGGGTTAGGTCGAAGTTAGCTGCATTAGGTCAATTTAAAAAATGAATACGTCCACATAGCCAACCCCATTCCATCGACCTAAAGGGTTCTTAAAATCGACTGCTGTACTCCTCCCTGGCGAGGGGAGTAGTGCTAAAATGGACTTTGCTGGGTTGAACTTGGGTAGTGGGGACGCAAATCGACGGTACTGGCCTCCAGGAGCTATCCCAGAGTGCTCCATTGTGACCGCTCTGGACAGCTCTTTGAACTCCGATGCACTAGCCAGGTACACAGGAAAAGCCCCAGGAACTTTTGAATTTCATTTCCTGTTTGGTCAATGCGATGAACTCAGCAGCACAGGTGACCATGCAGTCCCCCCAGAATCACAGAATGTTTCTATGCTCCCTCTATCATCTCTGTTCCTAAGGTTATTGCAGAATTAGAAGGCAAAAAAAAACAAAAACAAAAAACCGTACTCGCGATGACATGTTTTCCAAGCTCATGCAGTCCTCCCGCACTGATAGGGCACAGCTTAATGCACGGAGGCATTCAGTGGTAGAGCCAGGAAAGAATTAAGTGAGCGTGAAGAGTGGACGCAGGACACGATGCTGAGCCTAATGGGGGAGCAAACGGACATGATGAAGCATCTGTTGGAGCTGCAGGAAAGCCAACAAGAGCACAGACCCCCGTTGCATCAACTGTATAACCGCCTCCCCTCGTCCCCATGTTCCATAGCCTCCTCACCCAGACACCCAAGAACATTGGGGGGAGGGGGGAAGAGGCGGCTCCGGACACCCAGCCACTCCATTCCAGAGGATGGCCCAAGCAACAGAAGGCTGTCATTCAAACAGTTTGATTTTTAGTGCAGCTACAATAAGCAATGTGGCCTTGTCCTTCCCTCCTCCCCCAACCCTCCCAGGCTACCTTGTCCATTATCTCATTTTTTTTAAAAAAAAGAAAGAAAGCATTGTTTCAAAATAATAGTTACTTTATTTCGAACGGGGGAGTGGGATTTGCTTACAGGAAATTAAAATCAACAAAGAGAGGCCGGTTTGCATCAAGGAGAAACACACGACGACTGTCACATCGAAGCCTGGCCAGCCATGAAACTGGTTTTCAAAGCCTCTCTGATGCGCAGCGCACCTTGCTGTGCTCTTCTAATCGCCCTGGTGTCTGGCGTGAAATGATTGTTTGCTGTTGCTTTCACGGAGGGAGGGGCAACTGACAACATGTACCCAAAACCACCCACGACAATGTTTTTGCCTTGGGAGCTTAACCCAGAATTCCAATGGACGGCAGAGTCTGTGGGAACTATGGGATAGTTATCCACAATGCACCGCTCTGTAAGTCGATGCTAGCCATGGTAGTGAGGACACACTCCACTGACTTAATGCGCTTAGTGTGGACATATGCAATTGACTGTATAAAATCGATTTCTAAAAATGACTTCTGTAAAATCGACCAAAATTTGGTAGCGTAGACATACTCTCAGAAGCTCTCAAGCTTTGATCCACAGAACAGTGTGATCAGACAGACTGCTTTAAGTCTAACTTGGTCCCATCTGCTAAATCACTTAAAAAAAAAATGCTAAAAAATACATTACTTTCTTACTATTACTTTCCATACAAGAAACTACAGTAGTGGCTATAGGCTTGCTAAATAATCATGAATGGGAAGCAAGATGGTACATGTGTAATTGTGAGTGAAATAGTTGTTCACAAGACACTATTAAAGAGTGGTACACACAGTGACAAAAGTTAGATTTTCCTTTGAACGTAAGTAGATACTCTTGTGATAGTTCCGAACAATTTATGACTATAGATATCCTTTGACTCAGATGCCTCCTCACCAAGCATGAAAAGGTCCTCAGGTGAAATTTACATATGGAAATGCTTAATTACAATTTCAAGGCATGTAAGAATTAAACTGTTCCAGAACTGAAATATGGCTTTTATTAGGATACCAAAACCCATTTAAGCTCACAGCATATCACTGAAAAAAGTAGCATAAATTCATCTTAAGACAGATATGGCTATTTCAGTTTTTATTGCATCAGCACAAATTAAAAACAATATGAAACTGTTTCCTATACCCATTTTCATCAGTGTCATTATCTAGTGGTACTTACTTTCATGGTATCAGAGATGCAAGCTGATTCACAAAGCATGATTTTTTCCTGTCATAATGCTAAACTGTATTGAACAGATTTGACAATAAGCAAAACCACCACAAAAATGTAGCAAGTGCTAACAATAGCTGAAATATTGAAAAAGCAATTTAATCATATCAAAATTACAATTTGATAGCACCTATGGAAGCTTTGAAGGGGAAGAAGAAAAATGTCATACTTACTATAAGCATTCATGGCTCTCTCTTTCTTTAAATATGAAGATGTAAGTCATCCCAAAATAAAATAAGAAAAAAAATCATTAATGTGCTAGACCATTTAAAAGAAAAAAAATGTACTTTCTTAATGCAGCCTTTGCAGATGAATTACAATGAAGGCCAACTTTTCCATTTTTACATAGTAAAAAGTATACAGCCTTTATGATTTTCTGCAAAAGCTGGAAGTGCTGACAAAGAAGTGTTGATAACAATTAATACCAGAAAGTTAATGTAAAGACAACTCTGGTATTACTTGAAGGAAAGGGATCAATTCTTAAAGATGATTAAGCCTTGATAGACTGGTCTCAGGGATGCCGCACAAAACCTTGATTTTTGCATGTTAGCAGCTCCTAGAATTTTAAGAGCTGTAGTTTCAAAAATCAACATTTTGGGCTAATTTGGCAAAATCCTCTGGCTAGCCAAAATTTCGTAAAGTTCTGACCACAACACGAAGAACAGGCAAAGCAGTTTTCATCAACTGAATCCATCAAAAGTGTTTTTTTGGGAGCAGATGGAAGAAGAGGAATTGAAATTTCCACTTCAAGACATGGATAAGACTAAATATTGACCAGCTGCTAGGTCTTTCCAGGTAATAAACACTCAAAGAAACAAGTTATTATTGATATTCTAACTCACCAATTTGAGAAATGAAACAATTCAACATATCGTTATGTCAACAGTGCAGTTGTTTGTTGAGAGCACTCCAAAAAGAGGAAGAGTTTGAATGGCACATCAAATATTCAGTGCCACAGAGCAGATGCTGCAAGTCATTTCGACAATTCAATAAGAGATTTTCTAATTGACACAAATAAGAGTATTTGGCAAAGAAACCAAAATACTGCCACAAAAGAAAACAATGAGAGAGACAGCACCACTGCAGACAATGCAGCTTAAGCTCAACAGCATTTTAAAAACTTAGAATCTGGGCTTTAAGAATAAGTCTCCCATCTAGCAATAGAGACACAGGAATTGTTACAGATAAGATCATACATCATTCTGGTCTGGCGTCTTGCGCCTGACAGTTGCTAGTACCTGAAGTTTCAGAGGAAGGTGGAAAATGCACGTTGCCAATTGTATACTGCTGTACATGGGGGGAATTTCTTCTGGGCAGTCAGCTTATGCCCTTGATTGCGTTTTGATTACTGTTTTCATTAACATCAGGGAAGTGACTCCATAGTTGAGGTTGAGAGATCCATTCTATTTCTGACCCCTTTTAAAAAGCTGCATTGGGACTGAAAATTCTCATGCTAAAATCTCAGGCCACAGGTGAAATTTCTTACAGGATGCTGGAAATAAATTGCTCCAGCTGTTTTTGAGTTACAGGGCTCTGAGAAGTTAGTGTTTGATTTTTAAACAAAGAATCTAACTTTGAGAAGCCATAACTCAAAAACTGCTGCTTTTTAGGGTTCAAACCTCCCATGCACTTTGTCCACCACAGTGCATAGGCTAGTTTTTACAGTTTACAAATTCACTTACAAAACATTGTTTCATGCACATAAGTAGACAACTCATATCTCTTTATTTAAATCTTACTAAGTATGTCCACTTTAAAATGACCCCACAGCAGGATATCAAATCAGTATGTGGAAATTCTTCAAATTTCAATTATTTAAGGTCTTGTCTATAATAACCCTGAGGTTTTCCATGAAAGTGAATCTTTCTTTAACAGAAATTTCTAAGCACCTTCAGAACATAAGAGGATACAGTGTTGCTTGGAATAAAATGCAACAATAGCAACAGAATAGAAGTGTAAATTTCCCCAAGTTCATTTCTATGAGGGCAGTAAACTGAAGTTTAAGTTACCAACTGTTTCATTACTATTAGTGTCACTGACAACATCTGATTAACACGCTTATCCAGTGTGCTTGGTTTCATTTGGAAGGCCAACCCAAACGAAATGAAGTTGTGATTGCAAATATCAAATATGAAAAAATGTTCTGAAGTTTGATAATTCTGGTATTCACCAACCAGATTTTCTCCTCCTCCCTGCTCTATCTTTTCCACCACTGTGAGAACTGTCCTGATAGAGACAAGCAAGTTCTGGGTTGGTAGTGGCAGCAGAGTCTTGAACCCTAGAGGTTCTCTCTCTCTTTAGGAACAGGGGAGACATTTGCATTTGGCTCCCCATTCTCTGGGCCTACTGGAGGAGATGGAAGAAAGGAATTCCACAATCACACTGAGACTCCAGGATGTATCAAGGTAGCTCCACATGTGCAATTTGTAATATGCACACAGAGGGGAGGAAACCACCTCTAGGGATGGAGTGAGAGTGGCCTCTTCTTCTGTACTCCAGAGAGGGGTCCTAGAGCAGGGAGACACCATTTCTCTCACATAGTGCCACACTTAACACTGACTACCCCTAGAGCAGGTGAAGAAATGGCAAACTACACTCTAGGACTCCATCCCTGGGGAAGCAGATAGGCAAAGAAGAGAACTGGTTCTTGCTCAGACATGATGCACTACATCTTATGAGCATTACATACTGCAGGTGAAGACCACCACTGCCTCCTCTTTCTGTCTGGAGAAGACTCCCTCAAGGTCCTGACCCCTCTCCTTCTGTCAGATGCTGCCATCAAGTACACCCCTGTTTTCTAGGCTTGTTACAAAGGAAAGTGTTAGTAAATAGGAATAAATCACAGTATATTTTTGAACCAGGTTAGTATAATGGCTAAAGATCATAATAATTCAACTATTCTTGAATCATAAGACTTAAATATAACCACACAAAGGTGGCTATAATCAAACTTCCTTTCTGAACGTATCACGCTACATAAAATCCATGTTTATATTTTTACCCCTTTAGTCATTGCTTTTTCATTAATCCACACAACAGAAAGAAAATCAATGGATGTATCTGTATGATGATTGTGAATTTATTCATTTTGGAAAACTTGCACAACCACCCTTGGCTTTTGACCATTCCAATCTCTCACACAACATTTACACCAACATGCGCCAGGCGAACCTAATCTCATGAACCACTGAAGCTAGATACAGTTACTTTGTCACCTAAGGCCTGGTCAACACTATGCATTTAAACCAAATTTAGCAGCATTAAACCGATTTAACCCTGCACCCATCCACACAACAAAACCCTTTATATTGATATAAAGGGCTCTTTAAAACTGGTTTCTGTACTCCTCCCTGACGTGGGGAGTAGCGCTGAAATTGGTATTGCCATGTTGGATTAGGGTTAGTAGGGCCGCAAATCGACGGTACTGGCCTCCGGGCGGTATCCCACAGTGCACCATTGTGACTGCTCTGGAAAGCAATCTGAACTTGGATGCACTGGCCAGGTAGACAGGAAAAGCCCCGCGAACTTTTGAATTTCATTTCCTGTTTGCCCAGTGTGGAGCTCTGATCAGCACGGGTGGCAATGCAGTCCCAAATCCAAAAAGAGCTCCAGCATGGACCATACGGGAGATACTGGATCTGATCGCTGTATGGGGAGACAAATCTGTTCTATCAGAGCTCCGTTACAGAAGACAAAATGCCAAAGCATTTGAAAAAATCTCCAGGCTATGATACAGAGTCCACAGCACAGTGCTGTGTAAAAAGCGTAAGGAAAGCCAAAGAATGAAATGGACGCTCATGGAGGGAGGGAGTGGGTACTGAGGATTCCAGCTATCCCACAGTCCCCGCGGTCCCCGAAAAGCATTTGCATTCTTTGCTGAGCTCTCAGTGCCTGAAGGGTCAAAAACATTTTCCTGGGTGTTTCAGGGTATATGTCGTCAATTTATACCCTTCTCCTCCTCCCCCCGAAAGAAAAGGGGAAAAAAATGTTTCTCGTCTTTTTTCAATGTCACTCTATGTTACTGCATGCTGCTGGTAGACGGGGTGCTGCAGCGCTGAACACCAGCATCCCCTTCCCGGTGGCAGATGGTGCTATCCATCGTCATCATCAGCCCGTGAGTGCTCCTGGCTGGTCTCGGTGAGGTCGGCTGGGGGCGCCTGGGTAAAAATGGGAATGACTCCTGGTCATTCCCGGCAGATGGTACAGAATGGCTGGTAACTGTCCTCATCATAGCAACTGGAGGCTGAGCTCTATCAGCACCCCCCCCTTTCATTTCTAAAGGAAAGATTCTGTATTGCCTGGACTATCATAGCAGCTGGAGGCTTCCTCCCCCTCATTTTATCTCACTAAAACGTCAGTGTTTCTTATTCCTGCATTCTTTATTACTTCAGCACACAAATGGGGACACTGCCACGGTAGCCCAGGAGGGTTGGGGGAGGAGGGAAGCAAAGGGTGGGGTTGTTGCAGGGGCACCCCTAGAATGGCATGCAGCTCATCATTTCTGCGGGATCTCTGGGGCTCTGACACGGAGTGGCTGTGCTCTCTTGTTCTCTAGTACACTTGTCCCATATTCTACGCAGGACAGACTATTTTTAGACAAAACATAAAGAAGGGAATGACCCAGGGAGTCATTCCCATTTTTGTCCAGGCGCCCCCGGCCGACCTCAGCGAGGCCAGCCAGAAGCACCCATGACAGCAGCAGACGGTACAAAACGACTGATAACTGTTATCTCATCGCCAATTTATAATGGCAGACGATGCAATAGGGCTGGTAACTGTCTCTGCTACCTTGCAAAGGCAAATGAATGCTGCTGTGTAGCACTGCAGTACCGCTTCTGTCAGCAGCATCCAGTACACATATGGTGACAGGGACAAGGGAAAACAGGCTCCATGGTTGCCATGCTATGGCATCTGCCAGGGCAATCCAGGGAAAAAGGGTGCGAAATGATTGTCTGCCGTTGCTTTCACGGAGGAAGAATTGACGACATTTACCCAGAATCACCCGTGACACTGTTTTTGCATTGGGATCTCAACCCAGAATTCCAATGGGCGGGGGAGACTGCAGGAACTACAGGATAGCTACGGGATAGCTACCCACAGTGCAACGCTCCGGAAATCGACGCTAGCCTCGGTACATGGACGCACACCGCCGAATTAATGTGTTTAGTGTGGCCGCGCGCACTCGACTTTATACAAATCTGTTTTACAAAACCGGTTTATGTAAAATCAGAATAATCCCATAGTATAGACATACCCTTAGAAAACCTGGAATTCCAGAGAACCTTGTTTTTAACCCTGGCTATAATAAGACATCTTTCTTATCTTTTACCTCCTGTCTTAGTTCAGTGCCATTTAAAGGGCAAACTTCAAATATGGTTCTATTGAACCACTTGTTTGCAAGTTTCTGTACTAGACTTTTAAAATTTTGAAAAACAAAGTAAATTGACCGCTGTACCTGACTTAGAATGTTACAAGTAATAATGCAGAGATGAACTCTGCTTGATTATCCAAGACTGGTTCAAAACTGCAGGTCATGAATGTGATACACGATAAAGGTACTTTTCACATGAAACCAACTATTTCCTAATTTATTTATAATTGTCAATTCATATGAAAAACTAAGGCTTTTTAGAACTTGGAAACTTCTATGTTTAAACATATGTACATACCAAGATACTAGAAAGTTAATTTTGTTTCAATAATCCAAGAACTGATTGCATCAAACATGATATTAACAGTAACTTCAAAACATGATTAACTAAACTTCTTTAATAAAAATAGAATATATGACTATTACATAATGTGGACAAAGGCGAGGTGGAGTATGTTTTGTTGAACGCTTTGTTGGAGTTTATATTCAAATGCATCTCTGCTTCTAAAATGTGCAATTTACCTGCTAATCTGTTTTTTTCCCTCAAGTTCCACAATATGCCAGTCCAGACAGAAGATAAGAAAGACTCCAAAAAGTGAAGAGAGCCAGAAAATAAAATTAGAATCGTTAGAACTTCACCCACTTATAAATGTGTAGTTTAGCTGAACATGCCAAGTTGTAAGCTTCCCAAACAATAGTGGAGTAGTTTCATGCAGTGGAGAGTCTGAATTTATTGTAACATTAGTTCTGGATTTAACAAAAAAATTTAAGGGGGGGTGGAGGGGTGATATAAAATTCCTGACTACCCTCACAAACAGGGTGGAATTTCCAAACTGGCATGAAGAACTTTTTTAAAAGATGTTCATTAATATGTAAAAAAAGTTAAAAAAACAAAACAAAACACTATTCTCAACACCCTTTATACCAATAGTATAAGTAACAGCAAGAGAAGTGGTTAGTTCAGAAACAGGCACAGGGTAAGCACTGGAATGTGAGAGACTATCAGACCACAGAAGGTGGCCAGCAAATGCAATGTCTCCCGAGTCTACCATGTGAAAACTGCAGCAAAGCACAAATGATTTACACACCTCTAAAAAGGGTGGAAAAGCATTTCTCTTTTGAAACAAAAGGCAACCATGCTTTTAAAGAGACTATGTGACACCAGTCTTCCTTAAAGCACTCCATCACTCAATGGGTTTTAGCAGGGATCGACAACCTTTCAGAAGTGGCGTGCCAAGTCTTCATTTATTCACTCTAATTTAAGATTTCGCGTGACAGTAATACATTTTAACCTTTTTAGAAGGTCTCTTTCTATAAGCTTATATTATATAAGTAAACTATTGTTGTATGTAAAGTAAACAAGGTTTTCAAAATGTTTAAGAAGCTTCATTTAAAATTAAATTAAAATACTGATCTTATGCCGCCAGCCTGCTCAGCTCACTGCCAGTCTGGGGTTCTTTTCACCTGGGCCGGCAGCAGGCTGAGTGGGGCCTGCGGTCGGGATGCTGGCTGGCAAGGGGCCGGCAGCTGGGACCTCAGACCTTGGGGGTGTGGGTGGGGTCTCAGGGGTCAGGGCAGAGGGCTGGGGGTGTGTGGCGGGGTTCAGGGCAGAGGACAGTGGGGGTGTAGAGCAGAAGGCTGGGTGTGGGGGGGGTTCAGGGGTCAGGGCAGAGGGCTGGGGATGTGCAGGGCAAAAGGCTGGGTGTGTGTAGTGGGGGGTCAGGGAAGAGGGGTGCGGGGTGCAGGGCAGAAGGCTGGGTGTGTGTAGTGGGGGGTCAGGGAAGAATGCTGGGGTGCTCAGCTCGTGGGGGGGCTCCCAGCCCCCTGCCCTGAGCGGCTCAGGGCAGGGGGCTGGAAGTGATATGTCCTGTTCCACCCCCTTCCCCAAGGCCCCGTCCCTACCTCTTCTCTGCCTCCCCTATGGAGCAGCAAGCACGCTGCCACTTTTCCCCCTCCCTCTCCCAAGGGCCACCAGCTGATTGGCACAGGGAAGGAGAGGAGGAGGGGCAGGAAAGCAGCACACTGGGGGGAAGAAGTCGTGGAGGGGAGAAGCTTGGCTGCCGCAGGACCAAGCTTCTGCCTCCCGTCTTCACAGGGGAGAGAGGTGGGTGGGGGGTGCTGAGTGGGGCTAAGGGCCGGGACTGCGGCAGGCAGCAGTGTGACACTCAAAATTGCATGCTGTAACTTGCCAACCCCTGGGAACCACTTGAGACATAGATGTGAGACATCAGTTTATGAAAATAATGAGTTATGACAACCACCTTATTTTTAGTTGAGCCTTCAGGAAGGGGTAGAGTCTGAATGAACCATCTGACCAAGCAAAGGGGAAACAAACACACACCTATTGAGAAGGTAACTAGAAGGTTTCTCATCACTAAGAGTTCAAAGAGTGGGCCTCTGAAGGTATTAAGAACTAGACTGAAGTCCAAAGTGACTGGAAAGGGGGGAGTACAACTGAGTTTTTGCTTCTGCTTATCCACAGTTTCAAAGTCTATCTCGAGGTACATAAGGGTTCCAAATAAGTATGCTGAGCTGCAGTGATCCAAAATTTAGGACTTTGGGCAACCCAGCCTAAAGCAACCCTAGGAATTGTTGCCTCTAAATTCACTCAGCTGCCTCTCTTTGCACCAGTCCCAACACTAATAAATTGCAGAAGCAGGCTTCTAAATCCAAATCCTTTCTCCCTCATTTACAATCCACTCAAGAGTCAGAATGACAAATATATGAGTCTTCATGAAGTGACAGCACTGGAATAATAGATTGTGTCTGAAAGCTTTGACGGTGAGACTGAGAGTCAGACAAATTTGAGAGAGAGATTCAGACACTAAGAGCTGTTCCTAGATCAGTTCAAGTCTACCATAATGGCCTTCTATTCAACTCCATCTATTTTCCACAGAGTCCTGTCAATCATTTGCAAAAAACACACATGTACTGATCAGGTTAAACTCCCATGAATGACTAAATTATTCACTAACAGTTCCCTTAATCAGGAGATGATAGTTATTGACATGTATTTCTAGTATAACCATTACCAATGAATCTATGTATCAAAGAATTTTTGCTTTACTACTGACTTCTGAAGTATTCAGATAGTACAGAAGCCAAAAAAACCCTCTTCCACCTCCAACAGGAAAAAATAAACTGCCTGAATGGCATACACACGTAAAAGTATTTTTTTTAAACTATGAAATAATTGTGGGAAAGCTAAGGCTAAGAAATGAGTTTTGTATTTAGTCCAATCTGTGGTCATTCTCTCCTGTCATCAAGTTTCACAATCTTGGTCCAGCTCTTGAGAAAGTTCTGTCTGTGTTCAGGGATCTTCTCCTAGTAAACGACACAATCACCATATGCATTTGTAAATACACATTTTCCAGATGGCGAAACAAAGATACATAGAGCTTAAGTGATCTGACCCAGGGTCACAAAGGAAGATTGTGGCAGAAGTGAAAATAGAACCCAAGTCTTGTGCTTCAGTCACAAGAACATTCATCCTCTTCTCCTGATGTTGCACTGTCAGTTTGACTCTTCTTTGCTTTGTCTTTTTTTTTCCTATATTTTAAGTCAGAGAATATGCAAAACCGGCCTGGTCATGAGCTATTAGAGTTCTCTCTCCATTAACCACAATCAACCATACACTGTAACAGAAGTAAGCCTCACCTCAAATACCTTGCTTCTCTGATGATAGCTGCCCAATTCTGGAAGAGATGCATGGGGAAGGAGAAGAAGGGGAGACTGCTGCAGAATTTATGTCTAGAAGATATATGATAATTTCAGATCTTAAGAAAATGAAAAGGCCCAATGGAGCTTTGATAGCATTGGCAAGCAACTAAGAAGCCAAAACAATGTGACCTCTCAAAACGATACCCATGCAAATATGCCCTAATGAGCTGCTGTGACATTGTGCACTTGCAGGCATGTCCAAGTTAGACTGATGTCCCATGCCTCAGAGTGAAAATGTGGGCCTTCAGAACACTCCAAAATTTCAGTTCTTAAAGAACACTTATGCCAGAATTGTGAAATTTTCTGTATGACTGAACCCTACCCACAGCTAGGTGCAAGTCATCCACTGCACATATATAAAGGTATGAATAGACAAAAAAATCCCTTCATGAAAGGTGTCAAGACCAGTTGTCTCTTCCATGTGAGCCCATTGCCAGGGTCCCTTTTCACCTAATATTTTATTTTAAGTTGTGTAATTTCAAATGGTGATGCACAATTGTCAGCTTCTCAATTTACTCCTCCCGGCAGCTAAGATATCAATGAACATAGACCATTTTTCCACAGAAGCTGATATACTGCATCAGTCTCTCCAAGTTGTATCTTATGATATTAAGCTTTCTTCCCACTTACAAAACTTTTTTCTGAAGTTAAAATTAATGAACAAAAATTTACTAAAGAGAAATCTAACAAAACTCAAAGGACATAAAAACCAACACTGAAATTTCACACAAAAAGGGTAGGAAAGATATGCATCAACTTATAAACTCTTTGTTGTACTAGGAATGAAGACAAGCCCAGATATCTCAAAGACAACCAATGATAGTGCATCCAAACAACTGCCCTCCCCTGGGTCCCAAGAAGGTGTTTAACACCTCATTGAAAGACTAACATCAAAAGCCATCAAAACTACAATTCAGAGCCACCAAATACATCTCTAAACTGCTCTGTTGGCCCACTCACTAAAACAATGGCTTTTCTACACAGAGGGGCCAGGAGGGAGATAAGCATGAAAGAGAGAAGACTCGAGGGAAGGCTGGAACTTCTCACAGTTGGTACATAGTTCACAACAGACCCCTACTTAGGGACATGTTTCTGCACTGTGGAGGGGGTCCAACCGTCACCACACAGAAGGAATGGATTAGGTGGAGAACTATGGCCAGCCTGAAATGCTGACAAGCCTCAGACTTGCAGGAGAAGTGAGATCAGAGATGGGGAGGGTGTGTCTCATGACTTTTGGTTCTTTTCAAAGACCTCTGTTGAAAAAACTCTTGAGTGTTCAGATTTAAAATTTCTATGGTTAAGAAATTCCTTTGCGAAGCCTGTGGTTCCTTGCTTTCCTGCCATGCTGTCCCCAAAAGGGTTAAACTAGAAGCCCAGACTGCCCACAGTCTAGGCAGAGCTCAGGTGAAGCACGTAAAAGCAACTGACAGGTTCAGGAAGTCTGACACTGGTTTTGAAATATAGGGTGACTGGTTAGTGACACTGCATATCCCAAAAGAAGGGTGTCAGGCAAGAGGTTTGAGACTGGGAGTATTCCCCCTTGTTCCAGAGCTAGAAACAATGACTAGACTCTACCTGGACACATTTGGCTTAAAGCATGTGGAATCCAGTGACTGGGTCCACCTGCAACAGACTGGTGACCAAACAATGGAGTACAGAGCCCCATTGTAACAAAAGCAGCCCACATTAAAGAGAAAAAAAAATAGAGATTTATTCCCAGCTTTAAGTAGATTTCAAAACATTATTAACTATGAAGCTAATAAATATAGCAATTCTCCTTCTGCAATTTAAAATAAAATAAAATAAAAAACCCATCGCAGAGCTCCCAGTGCTTTTTAGACATGGGTGAATTCAGTGCTCATGAAAGATGCCCTGGAGACTGGAAAATAAGTAAAGAAATTCAAACTAAATGTAGCAAGAGCAGCAGTAATGCAAGCTTCCAGATGTTGTCACAATAGTGTGCCTCAACTCCAACCTGGAGCAATCAACTAACGGGGCTAAAAAAGTAGTTTGGCCTCCATGCAATTCTTGGCTTTTCAGCCAAATGCAGTGATAGTTTTGGATGAGATCATCCATCTCTTCAGAACTGGAATGAGGTCAAAAAGGAAAGAAGAGTGACCCTGCTTGTAAAGTGGTACCATCTCATATGTTGGGGGTAGGCAACCTGCGGCACACGAACTGATTTTCAGTGGCACTCACACTGTCCAGGTCCTGGCCACCAGTCTGAATCTTAATTTAATTTTAAATGAAGCTTCTTAAACATTTTGAAACCTTATTTATTTTACATACAACAATAGTTTAGTTACATATTATAGGCTTATAGAAAGAGACCTTCTAAAAATGTTAAAATGTATGACTGACGTGCGAAACCTTAAATTAGAGTGAATAAATGAAGATTCGGCACACCACTTCTGAAAGGATGCCAACTCCTGTCAAAAGTCAAATTCCAAACCTAAAAAAAAAAAAAGAGGGGGGAGGGACCCAAAACCTGAGCAAAACACACCTGAGTTATAAACAGCATGCCTCTGATTTTTTAATAAAATTATAAAGTTAGTAGATGAAAGGTAAGGTACATATAAATATTTGGATTTTAGTACGAGACTTGGTACAGAATCAACACTCCACTTTCAAAATTTATTAAAATTGGCATAGATATGGATACTCACATAAATAAAAGAGTACTAAGATCAGAGTGGGGAAGGAGAGGGTGAGGAAGTACCCATAGAAACCTAAGGTTGATATGGTCATATTTTACATCTTCATTACTGGAAACAGTTACCACCACCATAATAAAATCTGCAAGTCTCACTACCAATGGAGTACAAAGGAAACAGCTACTTAGAACGTAGAAATGACCAGGAAAAAAAGAAGAAAAAAAGATTAATTTGGAGAAAATGCAAATTAGTGTTCAGGGTTGGGTGGGATGGAACTGGGAACAGATATTCCATGGGAGAGAAATCTGGCAGCAATTCTGAAGAAAAGCTGAGTGGTGGACAGCAAATTAGATACAAATTTTATGCTACAAAGGCAGAGGTGTCACATAGCAGCGAAGCAACTGTCCTCTACATAGTTTTGATGCAACCACACCTAGAATACTGAACTCAGTTTAGAATGCTTCACTATCAATACATTCAAGAAAGTTCAGAGAACTGTAACCAAAATAATCTAGGATCTTTAAAGGAGGTTTAAGAAAAGGCTAGCACCTTATACTTTTCCAGATAAATCTGAACCATGGAAAATCTGAACCATGGATTCAATTATATAATCTGGTGGACTATAACTCCTTTGCCAAACCTTCAGGAGCATGAATAGTAACCTAGGGCCATGTCACATGAAAAAAACATTAGTTTACACTTTACATGAGTTCCTTAGACTATACAGACTTTTATCCCTAGCCTTAAAGAATAATTTTGCATTTCTGTTGTTAGCTATTAAGATGTAAATCACCTATAAAGAGAGTACATACAGACGTTTCATCAGCAGAGTATTCAAAGGTTTTCTTCAGAACTCCATCAATCTTGTGCACTGGGTTAGTGGTTGAAGAACTTTCTACATTTGGAGAGGATTGGTTAAGGTCCAATGCATCACTTGGTATGAACCATAATTAAAATATATTTCTTCAGCTATCTATGGAATCTATACAATCCAGAAAAAAAAAAATGTCTGCATTTTCACTGAGAGATGAAGCTAGAAATTCTACTGCAGAATAAACTGCTGAGTTTGACAAGGATTATTTCCAGGTCCTCTCTATTTCCAGAAGGAAAAACTTGAGACGTCTGGTCAGTTTTCCTAAGCACACTCAGTTCTAAGTTTTCCTGCACCTTCTCACTTGGTCATGAGCATTCATCACTAAGGGCTTGTTTACACTTGAAACTCTACAGCAGCACAGGTGAAGTAGCACTTCAGTGTAGACACTACTTATGCCAACTGAAAGAGTTCTCCCGTTGACCTAAGTAATCCACATCCTCCATTGACTGTCTACACAGGGAATTATATCGGCTTACATCATCATTCAGTATGAATTTTTCACACTCCTGAATGATGTAGCTGTATCAACCTACCTTCTTGGTGTAGACCAGGCCTAAGTCCAAGAGAGGTTCTCTGTCCTCCATATTTGAAGTAATACAAGTCTCATTCCAAACTGGCTCCACAGTTCACTTCCCCTATGTTTCTTCCACTAGTCAGGATGTTTTACCAGTAGATTTTGGTGCTGAGATTTGAACTTTCAAGAAAATGCTAACGTAAAAATGCTAAGTCAGGAACTATAGTGGAAACAAACTATGGCTAACAGGACATCTTACCATATGATGGAGTGTTTTATTACTTTAACCCAGAACCTAGCTACTATCAGGCATGAACAACTGCACCAAATACCTGTCACGGTGTTGCTCACTTGAAGATTAGACTTCTGCCTCTGCAACTGGGCAAGAAATCTTGGTGACACATTTAAGTGTGTCCTCTCCATCAAGAATAAGTGGCTCATGCATATAAAAAATTTATTGTACTATTAATATTTACTATTCATAAAAGCTACAATGAAAGCCACTGTTTATGCACTATTTATAGCTTTAAGACATGAATCTAGATTGGGAGCCTTTTCTTTCTTACTTATAGGTTGGTTGGTTTGTTTTTTTAACTGCCATCTTAATTTTTTCCCCTTAACAGATGCTTCATGGAGGGTCCAAAGGAAGTGGAGTAGAGACATGGTACTCTTCTTCTGATATCTAGAACTGACAACTGATGGCAAGCATTGAGGATGTCTCTTGGAGAAATTGTAACTCTTCAGTTTTCCTTTGTGTATTTTATGTGTCATGGTCTTCACTTTCAGTAGGTCAGTTGAGTGCTGAATAACCGTTTTGCAAACGGAACCCTGTCCAGCCTTAGAATGCTGATTCTCAGAAGCCAAAAGCCAATAACTGAATTGAAGCACTTCCAGTTCCACTGTGACAGGATATTAAAAAAAGAAAAAACACTTTACACAAAGCACCTTTCATAGAATTTTTCCTCAGTTAGTTCATTCACAAATAAAAATGACTATGACTGGTCATCAGCTCAGGGCAAGAATTCTCCTGTGACTTGGCCAGGCCTTTTGAGCAGTGGTAAACACCAATTACAGACACTAGATCTAAATAATATATCAGAAGTTTCTGTATTAATTCTATCCTTGGATGGGAAGATTTATTAGAAGAAAAATAACTTGCACCTATACAGGTTACGACAGATACTTTGTTGAAAACAGCTGTCTTCCTTTTCCTATAACACCCATCCTAGACTGTTGCAGCATGCTAATGGCATTATAATTAAGAGAGAAAGCACTTTTATTCCAAATCTCCATTCTGAATAGTTTATATCAGAAGAGAGTTGACAGTTTTTCAAAGAGACATTAAGGGCCCCAAGAGCAAACTATCCTACTATGTAGGGAAGACAGAAAGTATGACAAGAGACCACATGGGCATAACCAGAAGATCTTCAATGATTTGAAACTCTAAAAAGAATCTTACAAAAAGTAGAAACTAGGTCAAATTACAGAGTATGAAAAGAAAAACACCACAAGTATGTAGGGACAAAATTAGAAAGGCCAACACACAAAACGAGATTAAACTAGCTAGAAACAAAGGGTAACAAGAAAATATTTTACAAACACACTAGAAGCAAGAAGATGATCAAGGACAGGGTAGGCCTGTCATTCAGTGGGGTGGGGGGGACAATAACAGAAAATGTGGTAATGGTAGAAGTGCCAAATGATTTTTTTGTTTTCACCAAAAAAGTTGAGTAGCAGTTGGACATCTAACAATGAATGACATCTATCATAGAATAGCCAGCAAACATGCCTGGCCCCGCCTCCAATCCGACCCCCACCTATTCCTGACCCCTGACTGACCCCTCAAAACCCCCAGCCCCCTCAATCCCCCCTGCTCCTTGTCCCCTGACTATCTCCACCAGAGACCCCCCTGTCCCTAACCACCCCTCCCAAGACCCCACCCGCTATCTAAGCTCCCCTGCTCCTTGTCCCCTGACCGCCCCCTCCAGAGACCCCCCCCTCCCGTCCCTAATCACCACCAGGACTCTCATGGTCTGTCCAACACCCCCCTCCGTGTCCCCTGACCACCCTACCCCCAGAACCTCCGAACTATCCAACCCCCCATACTCCCTGACTGCTCCCTGAGACCCTCTTCCCCTTATCCAACCCCTCGGCCCCGGCCCGGCACCTTAACACGCCGCTCAGAGCAGCGTGTTGGAGCCAGACACGCTGACGCACTGATTCGCCGGAGCACACAGCCCCGCTCCCCAGAGCGCTGCTTTACCACGTTATATCGGGTTGTGTTATATCGGGGTAGAGGTGCAGTATGAAACAATATATTCACGTAATGTTTAAGAAAAAAGGTATGTAAATGAGTTTCAATAGTTCATGGATTAGGGACCCAATCTTATGGGGTTCCACAGGCTTCAGTATAGATTATTTAGGTTAATCTTTCTATCTACCCAATGGGACTCAAGTGTTCAATCTAGAAGATACCATCAGCGATGCTTAGTCTTGCAGTTCTCAAACTGCGGATTTGTGTCTCCAGAGGTAACATGCTTGTTAACAGCAAAAATGTTTTAAAATAAATAAATAATACATAGAGGTGAGAAACAGACTTCAACTCTATTGTCCCTCTGCAAATTCACATACACACAGTCAATCCCTTACCTCTCTCCAAAAGTGCAAAGTTTCAAGAAGTTCAATGAACAGAAGATTGTTGGGGACGGAATAGATCTGGACAAGGAGAAGAAGCCTAAAGATAAATGTGAGAAGCGAGGAACATATGCTTGTTTTGTTAAAATATTATATGGTTGTTTTTGACAAAAAAAATCCAGAATACTTAACACTGTGGTTTTAAATAAAACAATTTAAATGTCTGTCTGGTGATGTTTTCCTCCTAATACAGCAGGGCAAGAAAATCCTCCAAATATTAATGATTAACCTGTGGAATTGGATATAGTTCACCTCCTAATGACTTCATAAATAACTGCTTCAATTACCTTTGGTAAATGAAATAACCAATCATTCATTTTCTGATATAGCTGTAGAACTAGTCTGAAAATGTTCTCAGAATAAATCATTGTTCAAAAATGCATAGTGTGTACTTTCTAAAAATGAAATGTACATCTCTGAGCTGTGAAGAATATGTATTAAGGTTATAACAACCAACAAGAATGCACTTCTATGTTAAAAAAACCCATGATTAAATCAAGTCTTCCTGACTAGTGATTTAAATCAAATTGATTTAAATCAAATCCACCCTGTAAAAGGGTAAGTAACAGTCAGCATGTATTTGTCAAGAACAAATTGTGTTAAACTAACCTAATAGTTTTCTTTGATAAGGTAACAAGCCTTGCAGATGGGGGGAAAGTGGTAGATGTAGTATATCTTGACTTAAGTAAAGCTTCCGATACTGACTCGTATGACCTTCTCATAAACAAACTAGGGAAAATACAACCTAGATGGAAACACTATAAGGTGGGTGCATAATGGGTTGGAAAACCATTCTCAGAGAGTCGTTATCAGTAATGCACAGTCAAGCTGGAAGGGCACATCAAATGGGGCCCTGCAGGAATCAGTGATGTTCAATATCTTCATCAATGACTTAGACAATGACATAAAGAGTACACTTATGAAGTTTGCGGATGATACCAAGCTGAGAGGGTTTGCAAGTGCTTCAGAGAACGAGATTAAAATTCAAAATGATCAGACTATTTCTTCAGTTTGTCTAGAAGTACACAGGATGAAATTCAATTGGGACAAATTCCAAGTACTCCACTTAGGAAGGATCAACTGCACCAATACAAAATGGGAAATGACTGTCTAGGAAAGAGTACTGTGGAAAGGGATCAGGAGGTCGCAGTGGATCACAAACTAAATATGAGTCAACAGTTTAACATAGTTGCAAAAAAAAGCAAACATCATTATGGTATGTATTAAAGGAGCCTTGTAAGCAAGACACGAGAAGTAAATCTTCTGCTCTACTCCATGCTGATTAGGCCTCAACTGAAGTATTGTGTCCAGTTCTGGGCACATTTCAGGAAAGATGCGGACAAACGAGAAAGTCCAGAGAAAAGCAACACAAATTATTAAAGGTCTAGAAAACGTGATCTATGAAAGAAGATTTCAAGACTAAACAAACAGTTTTCAAAGAGAAGAGAAGACTGAGGGGGGTACACGATAACACTTTTTCAAGTACATAAAAAATTGTTACAAGGAGGGGATAAATTGTTCTTGTTAATCTCTGAGAATAGGACAAGAAACAATGACTTTAAATTGCAGCAAGGGAGGTTTAGGATGGACATTAGGAATAAGTTCCTGTCAGGATATTTAAACACTGGAATAAATTGCCAAGGGAGGTTGGAGATTTTAAAGAGCAGGTTAGACAAACAACTGACAGGGATGGTCTAGATAATATTTAATTCTGCCATGAGTACAGGGGACTGGACTAGATGACCTCTTGAGGTCCCTTCCAGTCCTAGGATATTGTTGGTCTCATCACAGAGAATCCAATTCCACAAGTTAGCTCACTATCCCCAACACTAGGGAAGAGTAAAAAGAGAAAATTGTGATCTCTCGCAGAGCACTCAGAATCTGCTATTGTTGCCCATCACAGGTCTGTCAAGGGGAAAGAGAAAAGGATTTTCAATGGAAGACATGTTTTGGAGGTAAGAAAGGAAAACACTGGATGTTAGAAAGCAAGCAAGCAAACTAAATTTCTGGTGAGGGAGAAAGGGAAGAAAGAGGTCTCACATTAGAAGCAAGTAGGGTATGAGGAAAAAAAATGATACATGAGTAAAGCATTAGATTAATGAGAGTTACAGTGGGGTCAAGAGATTAAGCCAGAAACATACTATTATTAATTGTTATTTATTATTACAGTATTTTTATTCCATCCTGAAAAGGCAACACTCTTCCAAGATCTCACTTTCGTAGCTTGTATCACTTTCAATAAGCCTATTATAAGACAAGGCTCCTATATTTCATCAAGGAACAGCATGACGGTATTTAAGAAGCCAACTCAAAGAGTTTCTCCTACACAAGCATTCAGGTCTTGAGCAGTCCAGGCAAACAATGCACGTTACAATAAAGCTTAAACTTGTTCTTCACAATAATTTTAAAAACAACTCTAGCAGCCTATTTAATTTTAAAAACAGCAAAATATATCCACTTCCCTTTCCATTTCTTATAAGGAGTCTTGAAGTTTAAATCTCCTCAGTGTGATAGATATGCTTGCTTTGATCTGCTCAGCTGCTAGCCCGTGCTGACAGCTCTGTCCACCATTAGGGAATTTTTCCCCTGGGAACCCCCGTAACATTTTGTGAACCCCAACTTGGGAACCACTGCCCCAGACCCATCATCAGCTGGATACTCTCTCTTCATTGGAATTCTGAAATGGACTTAATATCACCCCACAACTAAACGTTTTTTTCAGGTAGCGCAAAAGGAGTGCACTAGGATATAACAGAGCAACTGACACCACTTCTCCACCATCCATTATGATACACATACTAGAAGGTAGGTCAAACAAGGCTTGTATTTAGAATAGCTAAAATAGAACCCTAAAGCCCCAATCCTGCAAACACACATTTGCTTAGCTTTACTCACATGCTTGAAGTTAAGCATGTGCATATTCACACAACAGTGGCCTAAAAAGTACTGAGGACTGAATTTCTGACTTTGGTGAGGTCTGAGGTCTTTTTCTGCAGTAAAAGCAGCAACCAAAGTAAAAACAGCAGCTATGAGCTAAGTTGCAGAGAGTCAGAGCCTCAGTTCCATCTACTGTATCAGAACAGCATAATATTGGGCAGCTAAGACGGTGTTCCTGTCCTAATTGTAACCACTATCACCAGATAAAGAAATAGATATTAAGATGTTTAAAGAAATCTTTGATAACGTTCTGTCTAGCAAGAAACCACTTATCAGTAGTTGTGACTGTGAAATCCATATTTCTCTCTTGTTTTGATATTGTTTATCTGTATGATCCTGTCTGGTTTTTAATTGTTTCTGTCTGCTGCGTAAACTGGTTTCACAACATTTAAACTGACTCTTGTACGGAGGGGGGAAATAGGCTAGGATTGGTTAAAGAATTGTTTCATAATGGGCTTGCATTGTTTTGTAATATTTTAGTTTAAAATGACTGGCTAAGATACAGCTAAGTAGGACCCAAGTTTTAACTATATAAAGGAAGTTCTTTAGAACCTAATCCAGAACACAGCCCAAGATCAGAGCTGACAAAACCATCACACCCTGATGATCATACCATACAGAAGCTGGAGCCCCAGACAACTTGATCCTGACTGGTCACCAGGAAAAGTTTGTCCCTCTGAGTGGTGAGAACTGTATGCTTATCATCTGTACTCTGTTGATCAACTGTTAACAAATATAGGTTAAGGATATGACTCTGTAATGCTGCTTCACTGGGAAACGGTTCCGCAAACCAGCAGAAGGTGCAGGTAAGAATGAGTGCCTTACGTCCCGAGCCCAGGACAGAAAAGGATGGGGTGACTAAATTACAGGGTTATGCCTTTAGCCCCCAATACGGTAAAGGTGGGGTGCCCTAGATTCTGTGAGTAACACCTTAACCTCCAAAACCAGTTACTCTAGCAAGGACCTGTCCCTTCATTACTGCTCAGTTTTAAATTGCATTTTAAGTATTACTCAGGCAATGGGACATTTCTAAAAGATTAGTAACTGCTAGGAAGTTGAAAGCCTAATTCAATATTTCAGAATTTTACTCTTTTTCCTCAGTGTTATTCTTTCATAGTGAATTTTTTAAAATGTGAGAATGGTGGTAATGCCGTATCAGCAAATTTAAGAGATTGCCTGTAGTGTAATCTCAATTCTTTTTGTTTTCAAAAATGTTGTCATTACATTACTAAAAAAAGGAAATGAAATAAAATACTAATGAGCAACTAACTGAATAGAATTAAAAGTAAAGGCGGTGAGGGACAACACTTAAGTTAGACTACTGATTTGTGAAGCTGTAAGAAATAAATAAAAAGTCCATTCTTTGAGAAACGACGTAAAGAAAGTCTCCCGACTGGATATTAAAGTCTTTTTAAAATGAAAGGTTTTTTTGCCTGGCCTGTGAGAAAAAACCCAACTTTAAGAACAAACTTGAAGCCTCACACTTCTGAGGCAGCTAGATACCAGGTGAGTTACAAGATACCATGTTTGATTTCTAGTAATACACGAGGGAAAGAAGGTCACTAAAAGTGCCATTAAGATGGCATCCCTCATTGAGGCAGCTCTTGTTGCCAACCAAGGATGCAGTCTGATGACACCAGAGAGAAATAACAGAAGAAAACACTAACCATTGAAGTTCTATTACTGAACTTAATAATAATCTTAGACTAACCGAAAAAAGATTAATGTTCAGTTAACCAAAAGAGTATAAGAACCGAAGAACCTGCCTAATAATTTTGAAATCTTTCTGATTTACAGTATTTTCTAGTAAGAAGTTACCTACTTGTATCAAATTATAACAGCAACTTTACTATTGGTTTTACTTTAGTTATTATATTTAAACCCTCACATAAAAATGCAAATAATATTCCTTTCTAACTAGAGAAAGTTATTTCTAATTTATAATCACACTGGAGGTTTTCTCCAAATTTAAGGTCAGTTGTATGGAACCAGGGAAATTGAGCCACATTTTCCTTTTAAATTGCAGAGAGAAAAGACTTTGCAGGTCAGGCAACCTTAAATACACACAGTTTATAATACGTGCATATTAATTTCACCTAAAAGTTAAATTGTAAGTACAGCTGTATTTAAAAAAAATAAAGGAGTACCGTATACATTTAACAATTTTAACAATGTTTCAAAAAGCTCAAAATACCAGCACTGGACAATTTTCTAGGGATTTCATTTTCAGAAAAAATGGTGAAATAAAGTAATTGAATTGCAAATTACACATTCAAAACTTTTTTTTTAAAAGACAATTACTTACAATAAGTTTACAGAAAATTTAGAAGTGTGAAGTTTATACATGAGACATTAAAATCGCATTACATTACCTTTTTATGTTTTGCTCCACGGAAGTGTGACTGAAGGCTTATAGAACTCATACATGGAACTTTACAAACCTACAGAAATGAATTACAGTCAGTTACGCTACAGCCAACTTTAGTATAAAAATACTGTTGTGCAAGCACAGCAAATAGGTCTGCAGCTATGCACTGTTCTGCAGAGTATTGGTGGGTGGTCTGTGCTGAAATAGATGATCACATGATGCAAAGGGGATGGAGAAGGAGTTGGAGACAAGGAGGACTGTAACATCAACCCAATAATTATCATAAGATCTCAGAGTATCATCAGTGTAAGGTCAGCACAAAAATTGTTGACTGTTAACACAAAACAATGACTGAAGGAAGACATCAAACCTATTAATATTTCCTACTGTTTTAAGGGACAGCAGAAATCCTCTACTGACACTAGCTCAAACAAGCAGAAAAAGGGGGCAGCTGAGGCCTTGGTTTATTACTTCTAGAAATAATAGAGCTGGATGCATATCATATGCTGGATCTCTTCTTCCTGATGCAGATATTTTGCCTCATTTTGTCAGAGGTGATGCCTCACTGAAGGAACTCCATCAAAGCGGTACAAGATGTGTAAAAACGTCACATACTTCGGCAGCTTGCCTGAGGAGGGTCCGCTGGTCCCACGGCTTCAGCGGGCCTGCGGGAGGTCCACCAAAGCCGTGGGACCAGAAGACCCGCCGAAGGCAGCCTGCCTGCCGTGCTTGGGGTGGTAAAATGCCTAGAGCCGCCCGACTCTTCCCCATCCTCACCGAGCTAGGGTGGGGTGTGAGCTCTGGGCTGGGGCCAAGGGGTCTGCAATGTGGGAGGGGGCTCTGAGCAGGGCCTGGGACAAGGGGTTGGAGTGCAGGAAGGAGTGAGGGGTGCAAGCTCTGGGAAGGAGTTTTGGTGCAGGAGGGGGTTCTGGGCTGGAGCAAAGTGTTGGGGTGCAGGAGGAGGTGTGGGGTGCTGGCTCTGGGAGGGGGCTCAGGGCTGGGGTTCAGGGTGCAGGAGAGGGTTTGTGATGCTGGTTCTGAGACGGGGCTCAGAGCTGGGGTGCGACTTCCCACCCAGCGGCATCTACCTTGGGCCACTCCCGGTCGATGGCACAGCAAGGCTAAGACAGACTCCCTGCCTACCCCAGCCCCACACTGCTCCCGGAAGGGGCCAGCGTGCTACTGCGGCCCCTGGGGAGAGCCGGGGAAACGTGGCTCCGCGTGCTGCCCCTCTCTGCAAGCACCACCCCCACAGCTCCCATTGGCCACAGCTCTCCATCCCCAATGGGAGCTGCAGGGGAAGTGCTTGTAGGCATGGACACTAATTCTATACAAATAATACACAACCAGGATTCTATTCTGGGTCACTTGAGGCTGAAGCCTTTGAGCCTTTCTAGGTTGGCTTCTTATCTGATTAAACTGAAAGGTTTGAAGGACATATGACAACAATAGGCACTCTGTGGGATTCAAGTGTTCACAGGAACACTGCTGAGGAAATTTTGCAGTCAAGCCAACTGTGGACCTCTTGAATTAGAGTCATACTTATCCTTGAAACACATGGAACAATTTCTCCTGAAGCAACTTGGGTACAAGTAAGAAAAAGGATCCCATGTTATAAAGTATATGACTTAATCCAGAAAGTGGAGAAGCCATCCTAGATCTATTTTCTAACTGGGAGGAAATGAATTGTGCTAACATTGATCACAAACTACTTTAGTTCAGCACCTGAAGGTACAGGTTCATGGTACACAGCAGGACAGGTTATTAAGATCACACACACAAACTAATAAATTTAATATGGGACCTAACTAGAAGTGCTTAACACACTGTTTTTTCAACATGGGTGGGAGAGGGGACCAATGTTTAATTACTCCTGTTGTCACATATCTAATTTGTGTTTGCTTTCTGGCTCTTTTGCAGGCTACCAGCATCATCCACCTTACTAAAAAGTTACCTGGTTCCTGCACTTTGACCACTAGGGGCTAGCAAGTGAAGATCATAATACTGCACTGTATGACAGACCTAAGTTCAGGAGTAAAATGTACTCACTAGATCACACAAAACGATGTTATACAATCCATACTTCAAAAAAACACCAAGAAATTGACTCACCTCGCAATAAAATATCTTTTTCTCAGATTCTTGTTTAACATCTTCTGGTTTAGCATCATCCACACTGGTGGTGCTCATCTTGTAAAAGTGGATCAGAGCACTTCAAAAAACAATAAATTCACATCTTATTTACATATTTATTTTTTCAGCTTAAAACTATTAGTGGAAGAATGCCTATATGTAAATTATTAGATACCTGAAATGCAGAAAATATCTGAATAGAACATCTAACACAAAGCAAAAGCATTTTCTATGGTGGTCTTAATTATGCAATATTTTTACCACAAAAACAAGGATGAATATTTGGTTAAAGTCCAACAAGCTACTAAAAGATATTTGATCTTATTCACTGTACCTATCTTAGACACATACACTTCTTTGTAGTTATCTGTAGTTTTATGGCTTACAATCTTTTACAAATTGAAACGAGGAACACGATTCATTAAATTCATTTTCTTTAAAACGCTGGACTGCTCTATCCCCACACTTGCTTCAGTTATACCGGGGCTTTTCTGAAAACAGAAGATGCACCAATTTTTTTAATTAAAGATGTGACTGTTTAACCAGTTTAGTTAAAACTGGTGCAACTTTGTGTCTGGACACATGTGCAAGGTAAACTAATAAAAACCAGGTTTAAGTTGATGATCTAATATGTACCCATCATTCAAGTGTTAATTTCAATATGATAAAATTTGCCCACTAGAAAAAGTACATTACTTATTGCTATACTAGCTGAAAATTTATTTCAGTACCATGTAAATATTCGTGGTGCCTATGTTTTTCTAAAATATATCTCACATTCAATCGGTTTTCATACAACGGTGTGCCAAGTTATCTGCATTTTATTCTGTTTTACTGACATCAGTAAAAGTATCAAGAATGTGTTACAGTTAAGGTGATCACCAGCATAACTGGCAGTTGCTGATAGCTTTCAAGTCCAAGGCAGAAAAACAAATTATAAACGGCAAGTTATAATTTTCTGTGTCTTTTCAACATCAATCCTTTTACACATTCTTCTACATCAGAAATGAGATAGTGATTTGTAAATACCACTATTACTCAGCATTAATAAATTTAGCCAGTATTAATCAGGCTTAATAAATCCGGTCTTCTCAATGAAGAAACATTAACATAGTCAATTCAGAAGTACATTGGCCAACCAGATTTGAAATATTTTCACTGCTTGATAGTTAACAGGAAACAAGAATCATCATCCATTCACTGAAACTAAAGCTAACCAATCTCCCAGCAGACACCTCCCAGCCCCATGGCAAGGGAAAACTAGCTAGCTGGCAATGGTGACAGCTACCTTTCACCACCATAGCAAGATTGGGACCAAGGTATCAGTCCAGCACATTTGAGTGGTGGCAGAGATGATAGGCATCCCCCCCCCAGGACTGTAACTGTGGGGAGTGAGTAGCTGTACTAGAGCAGGGTGCATTGGGCACCACTATTAGCATGGGTGTCAGGAGGTGTTAAGCAGGCTCAGATTATCAACACAGAGAACAAAGTGCTGGGGAGTGGGAGGATTCTCCTTTCCAACCACTGAGTTACACAGTAATATAAAAAGGCCATAGTCACCAGCTGAGGGAGAAAAGGAGAGTAGAACTCAGAGCCTCAGGCCAGAGGAGATGAGAGGGTGGCAGAGGAACGTGGATGCTGCAGAGACAAGAGCCACTGTAAGCTACGAGACTGACACCAGTACAGTCCCCCGTGCCCTGCCCCTCAGCCCTTCTGCCACAGCCCCCTCTCCCAGCCCCTCCCCCCAGCCCTTCTGCCACAGCCCCTCCCCCGTGCCCTGCCCCCCAGCCCTTCTGCCACAGCCCCCTCTCCCAGCCCCCCCCTGTGCCCTGCCCCCCAGCCCTTCTGCCACAGCCCCTCCCCCGTGCCCGGCCGAACTCCCCCCCAGCCCTTCTGCCACAGCCCCTCCCCCGTGCCCGGCCGAACTCCCCCCCAGCCCATGCCGATGAGACCAGGGCGCCCCATCCCCGCTCCGCTCACCGGCCGACGCCGGGACGCTCCCGAAGAAAACCCCAGCGACTCTGCCTCACGGTACGCGCAATTACATCCGGGACCCCAACTCTAAACGTCACTTCCGCCCTTCACTACGGAACCCGCGAGACTGAGCACGGTTACGGCACGTGAGAAGGAGGGGGGAGGGATGGTTGGTATGACTCCCTCCCAGCCAATGAGAGAGAGAGAGTCTTACAATCAGCCAATAGAAGAGGGAGAGAGGACGCCTCTAACCAATAGGAGGAGCGGGATCTCAGGCCGCTCCCTGTAGCGGCAACAGTTGAAGGGCTGCGAGTCTAGGGCCCTTCCTGGCTCGGGGGCCGGAAGCGGGTCTGTCTGTGGCCGCCCTCACGCAGTATGGGGGGAGGGGCAGCTCAGTGTTTTGAGCCTTGGCCTGCTGAACCCGGGGTTCTGGGGAACAAACAAACAAACAAACAAGTGTCAGGGGCAGTACGTGGTGCTGCTAGTGAAGGCAGGGGACTGGGCTTGATGACCTTCTAAGGTCCCTTCTAGCTCTGTGAGGTAGATATATCTCCATAGGCTGCTCTGGCACAAACAGAGACAGGGGCTGCAGCCAGCGGTGCTCTGACGTGGGGCTGCAGCCAGGCACACCCAGCAGGCATTTGGTCACTGCTGGCACTGGCTCTGCTCCACTTTACCAAGAAGTCCTTAATGGAGAGTGGAGGTCTTGCTCTCCTGAAGCACTGGCCCTGCTTTATTGGTAGCTTGTTGGCACAGATACTGCCATGATCAGACACACAGAAATCAGTTCTAGGCAGACCTCCAAACGGCAATTAAAATTGTCAAAATGGTGCATGTGATTGACAATGAAGAATGCTGCCAACTCTCACGCTTTTATCACAAGTCACCTAGTACTTGGGGCCCTGTTCTTAAAACCCCAACTCCTGACGTCCCATTTGTGGGAGAATCTCAGCTTTAATCTTTTTAAGTTTCTAGCCTCTATGCTTAACGGAGAAAAGCTTGCCTGCAAATGTGATCCCTAGAGGTTCAAAAAACAAATGAAAAGAACCCATAACTTACTATGACTTTTAAGCCAACCTTATAAGTTCTTGGGGCCTGGCACTGGTTTCTGCACCAATAACTTATGCCTAGGCTATTGCAGCATTTAGGCTTCAATTCAGTGGGACATGAGCAGGAGAATACTTCCAGACACACTTCAGATTTGAGTTATCATGGGCTTTTTTGCATTTTCAATGTACTTTGGCTGCTGGAAATTTGTCAGAAGTCAATGACCTTTCCAGTTCATTTCCTGGTCACAAACCAGCCTTCTGGAAGTGCTAGTATTGCTTATTATATTTCCAGAGTTTTTAGTTTTCAATATTTGGAGAACAAATTGAGATTTGATATACTCACAGGATCCTTACCATCCACAGTGTTTATTTTGAACACACATCTCTGCTGCTATCTCCTTAGAAAGTGTTCAACCTTATTACAATACTATTGTGTTGCTTGTGTTTTTACTGGCAAACTGTCCATGTGGATTGCTGTATGTGCTGGTATGCAAATATGATACAGCTCTCTGCCAGAGGATAGAAAGGCAACAAAGATGTCTCAGATTCAGCTTGCCATTGTGCAGTTTGAATTCACCACTTAGTAAGAGCTGTTGTTTTGCTAATTTGACTATAGACTTTTTATTCTTTAGAGAGAAGAGAGAAATGAAAATGTATTGATTATTTTTCATGTAAAAGTAAATATTTATTATCAAATGGTTAATTTTACATTTCTCAACAGTATTAAATGCAAACTATAAATTAAGAAATACACATGAAAGCTCTAAAAGCGGTGTGAAAAAGTACAAAATTACATTCTAGTACACACGTATTAAAAATGAAGAAAATATAGTAACTTCATTTTAATGAAACATTTCTTTCTTGCCTGCTTTTAATTAGCTTGCTATTGATATAGTTTTTCAGTCCATTACAATTGTTGTAGGCAAAGCAGCATAATATATACTATTTTAAGACAACATATCAAAAGATTACTGTTTAATTTTCCCAGACTAAACATTTAAGGCACAATTTCAAAAGTGCGTCCTACCCGCATTTGCATGTGTAAATAGGTATTTTCGAGAGAAAACGATTAGATGGCATATTTACCTGAATTGTATACGTAAATGCCCATTTTGTACACAAATGTGTTTCTTGGCATCTACAAATCGTTGCTTTTACAAATAATGCTAGTGCAGTTAAGGATGCTTTTTTCAAAATTGTGTCCCCTAAAATCTGAGACTATGTGATATCCTTTTGAATAAAAAAGTGCTTAGGCTAAAAATGTTGGTAGAGCTCTACGTTCTGTGAATATGATCTTGCTCCATTGGGTCTTTTGAATTCACTGGTTGTGTGATTGGACCTTATTATGGCAGCAGAACTTCTACCAAACTTTATCATTCTTTGCTGATCTGGGTGTGAGTGTTTTTTTTTGTTTTGTTTTATACCTGTAAGTAATATGTAGCCAAAAGATAGCCCCTTATGTATGGCTAGATTGACACACTTTTCATAGTTCTTCATGATTTGTGCCAATCCTGAAACATACAATGGCCTTCCTGAAAATACAATACAATGCATTATTTTGTGTAGGGTCTTCCATACATTCTCTCTTAAAAGGCTTTACATAATTAAAATATATAATTGCACAGTAAAAATAAAAAGTAAAAGAAAAGATATTGACAGGTAATAGCAAGAGAAGAAATGTTCTTAGATGTTTGAAAATACTGTGCGAGGCTGATAGATACAATAAGCATGTTTCGGATGGTAAGTGTTATAGAAAGCTCTTGCATCAACAGTGATAAGATGATCAAAAACAATGTGATATGATTGTGAAGGTATATAGAGAACACTAGTGTTACGTGAATGGATGAAACAAAGAATAGAGTAGACAAAGAAAAAGTCCATAGGAAAGCTGTAGCAATATCTTAGAGGGAAAGGAAAGCAGCTATGAAGTGATGCCTGAAAAAAGACAGGAAGCTCTTGGAGTAGTTTGAAGGTATCAATGAGGTGATTGTGTGTTTGTATGGATGAAAAGGAAGCTAGCAACATTCTAAACCTGATGAAATCTGAGGAGAGTCCATAGTTGCAAAGGGTTGTGAGAAGATTACTGGGTGGATGAAGATTTCAGTAGAGGCAAAAACAGTTTCAAAGATGGTGATATGCAGATTTGCAGACAAACAGTTGAAGTAGGAGAGTTTGGGATTAAGAATGTTGCCAAATTTAAGGACAGTGGAGGTAACAGGAGAGCAACATAAAGAAATGCAACGGTGTTAGGTGTAAAGATGCTTCTCTTGCCCCAGAGAAACACTTCACTCTGATATTTGGCTGAAATAAGTAAAAATAAAATCCCAAGTTTATTTGATCAAGACAAAGTGTTTCGACAGGGAGGTGCACTTTATCATCAGAGGTTCACTTTCCATGAACAATGAAATACTAGCAGTGTAAAAGTGGTAGCTAAGATCTTGCCTACACTTGAAAGGGTTTGCCAGTGAAGATATACCAGTAGCGCTATATTGGAAACACCTCCCAGCTTGTATCGGAAAGATAGTTCTTTAGCCATGATAGTTTAAACCAGTTCCTTGAGTGGAGTATGCTGTACCAGTTTATACAGTGGGCTTTTGCCAATGTAATTGAGTAGGGTGGGGAAAAAATCATACCCCTGACCAACATATCTGTGCCAGCAAAACTTTTAAGTGTAGATCAGACCTAAGTTTAAAGTTAGCGATAAGATTAGAGAGAGAAAGTAGACAGAAAAGGCCCAAGGGCAAGGCCACAGGAGGAGAAATCATCCCGGAAATAAAGGGCCTTTTAATAGACAAGAGCAGAATAATTTGAGGAAGGTACCAAAGTTCCCTGGTTAGTTTAGAAGCTGTTCTGCACTCAAGGAGAATGGGGACGAAGAGCCACCTCAGTAGAGGAGGTTGTTAACTATATACAACTGAAATTGCTCTTCCCTGTGACCAATATACAAAATCTAGACTGAATACTGTCAGTGAGATTATTGTTTGACCACTGACTGGAGAACTGAGAGATTGTTACTTTGTCAAGCACTTAAGAAAAGTCAAATTAAAACTGAAGCAGTAGTTAGAGTGTTGTTGTCTAACTTGTTTCTTAAAAATCTCCTTTTAACCAGAGATATTAAGGAATGTATCAGAAATAAAGGACTGCTGACTATAAAGGGAACAAAGGAACACACTGAAGGCAAAATGCTAGGCTAGAGAAGGAGATTAAGAATTCCCTAAGGCGTAGTTTAACAAAGCAGGGGGAAGGAAAAGGAGATCGAACCTAAATTCTGCAGCAACATTTTGGGATTCTGTGGCAGACTGGAAGTTCAGTGACCGTTTCATTTAAATTTAAAAAATGTAGGGTTTTAATTAAATATAAAAATGAATAATACAAGATCAGTACAATAGCCACATTTTGTTTCTGCTCAAATAATCAGCAGTTAAAATAGTCAATGTTGATATCTAAATTATTATTCTAAGGTTTCAGAGTTCAGATGAGATACACAGGGCCAGTTCATGCCACACACAGCTATTGTTTCAAGCTACAAAATGAGGCAGGCAATACTGCACTGGTTTACACTAAGACCATGTTTTCAAGGTTTCCTTTGCAGTCACAAGGTTTAGAAAGTTAATTTTCTAGAAAAAAAATAAAAAATTGGATTCTAGAGTACGATTCTCTGGGCAAGGAATGAATTTCATGGTGAATTCTGTGGTCACAGAATACCGGGGAGCCTGGCTGTTGTAAATCAAAGTTTGTCTTAAATCTACTTCATCTTTCTAAAAATCAGAAGAAGTAATTGAGCCTATATGTTAAAAAAATGATTTTGTATTTTTACCCATTTATTTCTTTGTGCAAATCACTATTAATTTGTTCAGAGTTATTAAATGCAACAAAAAAATTAAACTATATGTAAAGAAACTGGAATCAGCCACTGGGCCTAATTGCTGTCATAATTTGTGAAATACTTCTTATTTTACAGACATGGATTCTGCATACCACAACATGTTGCTGCTCATCTCACATTTTACTTATTTCAGATATCTGCACAATTTCCATTCTAATGTGTGTATTCACAAAATATTGCTATCAGTTAACGCAAACTGAACACATTTTGTTCATTCCAGAAGCACAAGACTTTAAAAGATAATGCCACATGAACTGGGATATGCTTCTCATTTAATTTATACCAAAAGCTGTCTTCTCTTTTGAAATGTTACGTTGCTCACCTGAATGGGGTAGAGTTTTCTTTTATAAATTCATGAACAATAAAGGAGTAGGCTAGAGTTTCAAGCTCACACTTACCACAGTGGTGGCATTGTTGTGCTCTATACTGTCACAGATTCAAGTATCTTATGCAATTCTCATTGTAATTCATTCTTTGCTTTATGGACCCAAAGTCCAAGCATCGTTACATATCTACATAACATTCCTGACCATTACATTTTGTATGAGGATCTCTTGTTTAGCTGATTGATGTGAAAACACTCACAGATAGATAACTCTCTAATGCCTGTTCATGTGCACATGCTGAAAAGTACAGGTAATTTAAATTAACTTTGGCCCCAATCCTACAAATATGTCCAGCAGTCTTAACTTAAAGCATGTAAGTAGTCCTTCTAGAGTGAAGGGACTACTCACATGATTAAAGACTTATTTTAAGGTTTTGGCATCAACTTGTGCACCAAAATATTAATAACAATTCTAAGATATTTATGTGATTTAAGCATTTTTTAAAACTATCAGCCACTTTGGAACAAACAAATACTGTACCCCCTTTTCTGTAGGTGTGTTAATACAATCACAGAAGACTTCAGGATGCCATACTTCCAATAGACTTTGCGTTTGGTATAGAGAATAACAGCAGACCACGAAATATAGACAGGACATTTGCTGAGATTTGTATGGCAGATTTTACAGCAAAATGTGTGCCTAAGTGCTCAGTTCACATAGCTGAAGACCCAAAACAGAACTTGTTCTCTCCAAAAAGTGCTTCTCTTTCCACTGATTTATGTTTAATGTCTTGTAATAACAATGTCAAAATAAATAAGGAAACAATAATAGAAAAATGTAAATCTTAGTCTAACGCTGTCGGTTCCGAAGAAATTCTCAGATGATTAAGAAGGAGAGAAATTCAAGGAGTCTGCTGAGGTAGAGGAATTGATGAAACACTAGGGTATAGAGAGAAAAGCTACTGCAGGGGTTAAGAAGAATAAAAAAGAGAGTGACTTAGAACAGTGGTTCTCAAAGCTGGTCTGCTGCTTGTTCAGGGAAAGCCGCTGGTGGGCCGGGCCAGTTTGTTTGCCTGCCGAGTCCGCCAGTTTGGCCGATTGCGGATCCCACTGGCCGCGGTTCGCTGCTCGGGGTCTGCAGGGAGCAGCAGCCAGCACATCCTTCAGCCCGTATCGCTTCTCGCAGCCCCCATTGGCCTGGAGTGGCAAACCGCGGCCAGTGGGAGCCGCGATCAGTCAAACCTGCAGACACAGCAGGTAAACAAACCGGCTCGGCCCACCAGGGGCTTTCTTTGAACAAGCGGTGGACTGGCTTTGAGAACCACTGACTTAGAATATGTAAAACAGAGTAGTAGGCAGGGGTAGAATAGCAAAGAATGGTGGAGAAAATTGGGATGAAGAGAGAGATTGGGAACAGAAATAGGGAAGGTGGACTTGCGTAGGGAGAGAGAGAAAGGGACTCAGGAAGTGTGAGGGGAAAGGACAGAAGAAAACTGGAGTGTAGGTCTACAACAAAATGTACACTAAGAAATATTAGATATGTGTAAAAGAGCCAACTCAAGGTGAAATAGGGGGAGAAAAGCAGAATCATATTTTAAGAAGTCTGGAGAAAAGAGGAGAGAACAAAATCTGAAAAGTTTAAAAATCCAGAAGATTAGCATGGAAGAAAATGCTGTCCCTGGAAACAGTGGGGACAAGTTGGACCCAAAAAAAATGGAGTGAGAAAGGGGAGAGAAGGAAGAATAAAAAGGAAAAGATAGTAAATTTGTTTCTTTTTTATTTTACTAAAGTTTTATGACAATATTATGTGAAGAAGTATTTACAATGATGATGTGTACTCTGTGTATATAAACATGCTATATATAAAGATATATTCACAATATAGTGGCACTGATCAGGAATGTGCTGATCTGGTGGGAGCTCTGGGCCTTCAGTCTACTTCAAGTAAATAAAAACTCTGTGCCTCTGGCCTCAGCTTGACCAGCTGCAAAAGTCTCTACCTCTTCCTCCTAAGGTGCAAGTTATTGAAATCTGCTTCCATATCCACACATCTAACTTCATACACAGACTTGCAAGGCCTAGAAGAGAGAAAAAACTCCAATATTTCCAATGAGATAGTCTCTACAAGCTGTGCCTGAGTCTGTTTTCCTCATAATCAGAAAAGTGAAGTTTTCCATCTCCAACTGGAACTTTAATTTTAAGGAGGGCAAAGGACAGATAGCTCGGTTCTTCATTATTTTTTATTTATATAACACTTTGAGCGAGGTGTAGTTTTTCCTCACGCAAGAGAATTAATATATTCACAAGCCTTGAAAACTATTATCTGAAGCTGTTTCAATTTAGTGGGTATAAAATCCATTGTGAGACCTTTTCTTAAGAGATACCTGTGATGGGTGAAATTTGACCCTGAGCTGAGGGCCAGCACAAGACCTATGTACTGCACTACTAAAGATCTACTGTGGCTTCAACATCTGGTTTAAGGAGGGCTTAAATTATCCACAGGGCATATTCCTTACCTCCTGGTTGATGCCTTCACTTATTAATGTCAGAGCTAGGGATCTGAGGGAAGACCAGACAGGTCCTTTAAACCTCAAGATTTCAGGGCTCAGTCCTCCTCAACATTTTATTTGCAGGTGCACAAGTTTCTGGCACTTCCCATTCGGTCCAGACTCAACCCTCAGGTTTCAATTTTTAATATAGTCTAATGATCTGTATTTAGAGTGAAGAGACGTGCATTTCATTACCATGTTTAAAACAGGTTCCAAGAAGGCAGTCTTTTCTATAAGAGCTTGGCTCCAATCCTTCCATTTTGCCATTTGAATATTCAAATCCCCAAACTGAGGATCTGTTAAAATCAGTTTACCAGCAGCACAGTCCTACTGTTGTCCCAAGCTTTCAAAATGAGTTTCTGTTTTGGTGGCCAGGGACTGTAAAGTGAAGGGCCTTTATCTGTGGTCTTGTCTACACTGGGGGTCCGCCTCAGTTTCAATCACTGATGTAACTGCATCAGTGCAAACCCCTGGTGTAGACAGGCAGAATCACTGTTTGCATGTGTAGAGTTTACCCCTGCTTGAAACCAGGGTAGTTGTATTTGCATAAATAATGGCTTATAGAGGTTTAACCTATCTGCATTAGGGATTTGCACTACTGTACTTACTTTGGTGGCTGGCCACAGATGGCTGAAACAGGCAAACCCCCAGTAAAGATAAGGCCTTAATGGGGAGCTTTAACAATCTTAAGAGACACCCTTGGGTGGTGGGCCTCAGGTTTCAGCTTCAGCCCCAGGTGGTGGGGCTTGGGCTTTGGCTTCTGCCCCAGGCCCCAGCAAGTCTAACGCCAGTCCTGGTAATCCCATTACAATCAGGTCACGACCGGTGTTCCTCTGTTTTTACATCCATGTGTGGAATGAATTTTGTTATGTGCACCAATACGGAGGTGATGTGTGACACATCACCTTCGTATTAGCGCACGTAACAAAATTCATGTGGCAGGGTGGGGCCGAGGGGTTCGGAGCATGGGAGGGGGCTCAGGGCTGGGGCAGAGGGTTGGGGTGTGGGGAGGAGGGCTCTGGCTGGGAGGGCAGGCTCTGGGTTAGGGCTGGGCATGAGGGGTTCAGGATGCAGGAGGGGGCTCAGGGCTGGGGCAGAGAGTTGAGGTGTGGGAGGATGAGGGCTCTGGTTGAGGGTGTGGGCTCTGGGGTGGGGTTAGGGATGAGGTTTGGGGTGCCGAAGGGGGCTCAGGCCTTGGGCAGAGGGTTGGGTGCAGGGGATAAGGGCTCTGACTAGGGGTGAAAACTCTGGGGTAGGGCTGGGGATGAGGGGTTTGGGATGCAGGAGGGGGCTCAGGCTGGGGCAGAGGGTTGGGGTGCAGTGGGTGTGGGCTCTGGGGTGGGGCTGGGGATGAGGGATTTGGGGGTGCAGGCTGCCTGGGGCTGCGGTAGGGAGAGAGGACTCCCTGCAGCCCTCTCTTGCAGCAGCAGCTCAGGGCAGTGGGAGAGGTGTTTCTCCCAGGATGCAGCAGCTCCAGCAGCCTGGGCCAGGTCAAGGGAGGGGCTTCTCTCCTTTGGCCATGGAAAGTCCGGGGCAGGTCTGTGTTGGGGCCAGGGGAGGGGTGCCTCTCCCTGTCCTGGCAGGTCTGTGCTGAGGGAGACGCATCTCTCCCCACAGCAACCCTGAGCCCCTGCGTGGGGCTTAATAGGCAGCTGCACACCCATGCAGCTTGGAGGGAACGTAGGTCATGAACCACTTTGGGATCCTGACCCACAGTTTGAGAGCCACTGCTCTTGGGCTATTCTGTGCTTGATGAATGAGTAAATGCCCATCAACTGTGGCAGGAAAGATGTCTGTACATCAAATACACTCCCATAGTGAGGGATTCTTACTTTGTTTTTTTATTGCCTCTTTTAACATTTATTATTTGTGGCTTACAAGAAACGATCTTCATATACTAGTTGTAACATTTACTTCTCCCTGTCCATGGAGAGGATAAAAGGCTCTCCATAGAGCCATTTGTTATGATTGTTGTATGTGTGTGAAGATTTACATTAGAAAGAATTCCATTGATAAATACCATATTCAGTTTCTATATATGAGATATCTGATAACAGCTCAGCTGTAAACCAGTGGAGCAAATTCTAAGGTGATGCAAGTTAATGAAAAGGAGGCTAATTTAGATTCAGGCTCCCTCAGATCATAAAGGAGTGTAAACTGGTGTAATTTACACACCTAGGAGCCTGAAAATGTTGGTTTACTTTAACTAACACATTTATATACCCTCCCGTGAGTTGTTTTTCTTGCTATACTCCTGCCTCCTGGCATCTCTTCATGTGAATTATACCCTTTTAGATTCCCTTACACTGAGTCTCAGTGGGCTTGATCCTCTACTGCCTTGCACCTTCTGTATGCAGTGTATGTAGCCATGTTGGTCCCAGGATATTAGAGAGACAAGGTAGGTGAGGTCATATTTTTTATTGGACCAATTTCTGTTGGTGAGACAGACAAGCTTTTGAGCTACAGTAGAACCTCAGAGTTATGAACATCAGAGTTACAAACTGACCAGTCAACCACACACCTCATTTGGAACCACAATCAAGCAGCAGCAAAGACAAACAAAACAAAATAAAACAAAACGGAATACCGTATACTACTGATACTACTGTGTTAAACTGCTAAAAAAATACAGGGAAAAATTTAAAAAAAAAGATTTGACTAAGTCAGGAAACGGTTTCTGTGTTTGTTTCATTTAAATTGAGATGGTTAAAAGCAGCATTTTTCTTCTGCGTAGTAAAGTTTCAAAGCTGTATTAAGTCAACGATCAGTTGTAAACTTTTGAAAGAACAACCATAATGTTTTGTTCAGTTATGAACAACCTCCATTTCCAAGGTGTTTGTAACGTTGAGGTTCTATGGTACATAAAGAAAAAGACCTCTGTATAGTTTGAAAGCTTGTCTCTCTCACCAACAGAAGTTGGTCCCATAGAAGATATTATCTCACCCACCTTGCACCTGCTGTAGTCATTTCCATCTACGCAAAGTAAGTGTAAAAGGCTACCATTCTGAGCTGGTAAAATTGACGCCCACTTTGCACAGATTTAAATGACTATTCAAGGTGCCAGGCAGTCGAAAATCAGGTCCAGTGGGTCAAATTCAGAACTGATGTGTTAGGCAGGGTATGAGTTACCTGTTGGTAAATGGGAGAGAGTCTAAGTAAGTTAGTCTAAAGGAGTCTAAAAAAAGTCTGTAGTCCCAGTCCTGGAACTTGTTCCATAAGGACAGATCCTAGCAGGGGCGGCTCTAGGAATTTTGCCACCCCAAGCACGGCAGGCAGGTTGCCTCCGGCTGTTTGCCTGCATAGGGTCCGCTGGTCCCACGGCTTCAGCGGAGGTCCTCCAAAGCCGCGGGACCAGCAGACCCTCCGCAGGCAAGCTGCGGAAGGCAGCCTGCCTGCCAGGGGCAGCTTTAGACATTTCGCCGCCCCAAGCACGACGGCATGCCACGGCGGGCGCTCCACCGGGGCCGCAGGACCAGCGGACCCTCCACAGGCAAGCCGCCAAAGGCTGGCTGCCTGCCGCCCGGCGACCGGCAGAGCACTCCCCGCGGCATGCCGCCCCAAGCACGCGCTTGGCGTGCTGGGGCCTGGAGCCGCCCCTGGATCCTAGGAGCCATACAGAACCCCAGTAACTGTGGGGCTCCACATGGATGCAGAGTTTTGTCTGTGCGGAACAAGTTGTGGGATTGGATCCTAAATTTAGGAAACATGAACACTGAGACCCAGATGGAGGTATGGATTACACCCTCTTTAGACTCAAATCTGAATTAGTCCCAAAATAGTTATTGTAAGAGTAGAGTATGAGGGCAAGATTGTCACTCTCTGTGCCAGTGCAGGTATATAAGAGGGCACAAGGTGCTCCTTACTTCCTCGTGTGGCCTACCTGTATTGCGGATGAGAGAACAGAGGTGGGGCAGAGAGCAGCCTCCAGGAGGCTGAGTCACAATAACATCCCTGCTGTACTTCTGGAGCAATGCAACTACACGCTGCCCCTTACTCAGGCCAGATTGTCATCAGTTATCAATCTCGCCATTACTGACTAGCAGTTACTGAAATGAAAACATTCTAACTAGTTGTAACATTTTGAATAAGAAAATGTTTACTCTAAGCTTTATAAAAATCACAAATACATCTAAGCATTTTCTTCATAATATGCCTTTTATATATGGGAAAGTGATTTAAAGTTGAAATAGTGCAATTTAAAAACAGTAGTGCAGGAAGCGAACAATAAAAAACAAAATAGAAGTTGTAGATTGCATTATATTGTTTTCAGTACAAATAAAATAACTCAGCAACCTTCTACATGAAAGGACCTAGGGCAAAATGTTCACAAGAACCTAAGTGACTTAGGGCATGTCTACACTACAAATAAAAAATCCATGGAATTTAGTCTCAGAGCCTGGGTCAGCAGACTCAGACTCACAGGACTTGGGCTTCAGGGCTAAAAATTGCAATGTAGATGTTTGGGTTTGGGCTTGGGCTAGAGCCTGGGCTCTGAGACCCACTTCTCTTGCATGGTCTCAGAGCCCAGACTACAACATGAGCCTGAACCTCAATACTGCAATTTTATAGCCCTGCAGCCCAAGTCCTGTGAGCCCGAGGTCAGCTGATCTGAGCCAGTGGGTCTTTTATTGCAGTGCAGATGTACTCCTAGGTGCTTCTGAAAAATTGTTCCCATAATCACCTGAAGACTGGCATGGGAACTAGTCATGAAGTCAGGTGACAGCACAGTGACAAATTAAAGAGACATCATCAAATTTAAAAAAATTGTCCGATTTTCTTTCCAATTAATGTTACAAGTAACACAATTTTTGTAAGTGTATGAATTTAACACTCTGTGTGTCACTATCTCTCCTGCATAATGGATAATTAGTCAAATTTTCCTGTTTTTTATGTGGATCTTTCAAAAAGCAACAGGGAGAGATTAATATTTTTAATATAGGAAATGTGATTTGTAAAACATAAAAATTGTCAGGGTAACTAAGGAAGAGGTACAGTAGCTGAAAATAATTGTAGCTCGTTTTTGTAAGGTGACTGGATTTTGAGTTAACAGATTTGTAGATTCCAAGACCAGACAGGACCATTGTGATCATCTAGTGTGACCTCCTGTATAACACAGGCCGTAGAATGTCCCCTAAATAATTCCTAGAGCATTCCTGTTAGAAAAACATCCCAACTTGATTTAAAATTGCCAGTGATGGAGAATCCACCACAACCTTTTGAAAGTTGTTCCAATGGTCAATTACTCTCGCTGTTTAAAAATTTGCACCTTATTTTCAGCCTGTATTAATCTACCATCGACTACCAGCCATTGGATCATGTTATACCTTTGTCTGTTAGACTGAAGAATCCATTATTAAATGTGTTCCTCGTGTAGGTACTTATAGACTGTGATCAGATCACCCTTTAACCTTCTATTTGTCAAGCTAAATAGATTGAGTCCCTGAGTCTACCACTATACTGGTCTTCCTATAAATTAAGCAATTGTGATTTGAGAAGCCCTTGCCTGAAGGTGATTAAATTAATGTGGGGAGAAGGCAATAGCTGATCCCTTTTACTGGAGAAACTAAAAATAAAAATATAGACCTTAGATTCACAGGCTGAAAGGCTGGTCTCAGTGAAGTCAATAGGAATTTTGCCATTGACTTCACAGTGGGGCCAGGATTTCACCCACATCATGCCATGAACAATAGAATAAAGGCAAGAGGAAGATACAGTTAGATGTTAATAATGCAGTCAGATATACAACAGATAAAAGAGGAAGCTTGAAAAAGTTAAACTGGTACAGCTATAGGAAGTCTGAATTAGCACTTTGCAATGATATCTGTAGTTTTACTTCACCCCATTCCCAAAGATCACCAAAAAGAGTAATTTTTTTTAAAATCTTTTCTCTTTGGTTTTTAATTGTAGTTACTCATGTAGTCCAACAGGAAGATAATCTACAACTTCTTCTTGTTTTTCAATATCATAAATATTCCAGATGCTACAAATCTATTGTAAAAATGTACATTCAGTTGTTTTATGAGGCATAGGACCCGTTAATGCATTTTCAGGGAAGATCATCTCTATTCCATCCTGCCCATTATCAGACAATGATGGAGAATCTGAGGATTCACGCTTGATTGCGTGAACCAAGCAGGGATTTTTAAACTCACATTGCATCTTAAAAATCTGGTTATTCTGCTCTTTTTCTTCTCCTGATTTGGGGTTATAGAACTGATTGTAGAAGTCTGTACGCTGAAAGTCATGGATGCTTTCCAAGCATGCAGAGTTCTGGGGGCAAACCTGTGTCATCTCTTTGTTATGTAACCCTTTACATGATCTGTTTCTATTCATATTGTTGGTACGATTTGTTACAATGCATTGCCAATTGTGTGGTGTGTAAGCACAGTGCTTTTGTTTTTGACAAGGAGATAGTTGCTCACTGAGGTCCGATTCTGTTTTAAGGTGCACCATGTTAGGGTAGCCAATCAGCTGCTTTTTCACCATACCATTCTCATCCAGCCAGGCTCGACTTTGTGACATCATGTAACTATCAGCTACATTTTCAGAATCAGAATCATATTCAGTTTTGATGGGCATATCTAGAGGAAATACTGTGTTGTATAGAGTTTCTGGGTACATCAGTGGATGCTGTAATTTCACAGGGTCTGTAGTGTAGTTCTCCACTGTAAATTGCTGTAAGCCTGAATAAGACTGGCAATTTTCTGTAGTACCCCAGTGGGAAGGACAGGTTGATGCTAAATTTAAAAGACTTTGATCTCTGTTGCAGAACGGTCCAACTTTTCTGCTCGGACATGTATTCATGCGTTGATTTACAGAACAAGAACTTGATGAATTTTTTAAAGTCCAAATGTTGTTCGTGTTGCAGTTGTTTTGGATACCTAAAAGTAATGTGTTAGAATTGAGAGATTCCTCTTGCATGAAACACTTGTCATTTGTATTAGGTTCAAACTTCACTTTGATGCTATCCTGTTCATTTTTTACAGCTGTCCAGTTAAGATGCTTCATCTGTCCCAAAGTTTCAATGGCACAGTTATAGTTAAGTGCTTCCTTGTGTCCTTTCAAACTTGTGATGTTCTTTGGTACCTTCAGGTGCACATCTTCTTCCCTTTCAATAAAGGTAGAAAAAGTCAGTCAGTCAAATGTTTCTAAAATATTTTTCCCGTACTGTGTGTTACCCACGTAGAATATAGAATGGAGTGCTATGATAGAAGTTTCATTCATATTTGAGTAATGCAGGAATCTCATACTCATACCAAATAATCTTATAATGTATTCCATATTTATACTATGCATACACACAGTGCAAGGTCATCTCATTTAAACTACAGTATGTATGTTTAATTCCATTCCACTTTTTACCATTACCTTAAATAAAATAGTAACAAGTTGTACTTTTATTATCTTTTTCATTAAAAAAATCACCCTAATGTTCTGGGCAGAAAAATGGTTTCAATATACAGAATGGTTTATTCAACATAGTATACCAGTATACAGAATGGTTTCTATAGTGTGGAATAAAACAGAGTTCACAATAGTTTAAATGAAATAGTACTACTTAGTTAGGAACTTTTTGATTTAAGTGGTTTGAGTGAGAGCTGCAGAGGTGTGTTTTTTTCAGAACAGTTTGTTGTAGGAGATGAAAGAAGTGCTCAGAGGAAGTGTCCAGACTAATATTCCCAAGCATTCACGAATTTGGGTGTTTCCATTTTTATGTGTCCAGCTTGAGAAGTCTTCTGCTTGATTTTATGAGGTGCTGCGATCCCTTAGTTCTTACTAGCTACACCTGAAGCACACAAAATTATGAAAAAATTGGCCTTAGGTTTTGGATAATAGGTATAGTAATTCTTGGGACTTTGATTAATCAGAGAGGAAAGATGTGAGACACTGAATCCAAGTTATTTAAGGTACAGAGCCAAACTGGTTTGGGGACAAGTGGTATCAGAATTAGAAACTCAAAATGGAAGAGAGAGAAAACTGATGGGGATTTCAGAAGCTAGTTACTTAGCTCAATACTTGTAATTATTTGTTTGAGAATGGGTTCAATACAAGAATCCCCAGTAGGGGGAGCCCATGCTGTTATAATGTGGAAACTGTCACATTACAACAAACAGATTAAGGAGGGACAGAGAAGTTGTAAATATGGATTTATAATATTAATAGGTTTCAACCCCCTGCTAAATATTAACATCTCAGGAAGAAAGACAAATATGATGCAGCAACAGCAGCTTTTAGAAATCAGTGAAAAGTGGGGGGAAAACCTAACATCCAATGTAAAAAGTAAAGCAGAAGATGGGACTGTTCTGAAATAAAGCATGAAGACAAGCATTATACTGAAGTATTTGTATATAGGTAGGAGGAGAATGGGGGAAAGGATGCCATTTTATGGCAAACAAATTTACATTTCCAGCAAGCTACTGCACATTTTGAAAAGGCAGACTGTGGAGCAAGGATGCAAGTGGTGATGAACAAAATACAAAAACAACAGTTGAGTATCTGCTACAGCCCAGCTGGTCTAGCTAGGGGACAATAAGAATGGAACTTCATGGACCAATGCTCATGGTACTCCATGCCACATGATTACCATGCTCAATAGAGGTATTTAACTATCCACTGGGTAACAAAGGCATCCAAATATGTATCAGTTTCCTAAATTACACAGAAAACAAACACAAAAATGGAGACTTGAACAAGAAGAGAAGTCATCTTGAGTCTGCTTCTTAATGGTCCAATTCATTCTCTGGACTGGAGTAACAGATTGCAGGAGATTTTGGGAGAGGGATTCCTTGGGGAGAGATGGGGTTTCTCTCTTCATAGGCAAGATTATGGGATCCACCCCCTACAGCTGAAAGATGTCTAGAAATTATTCTGGGGCATATGCAGGAAGCAAGAGCTATCTGTACAGAGGCCCACTGCCTCCTCTCCTGCTTCCCAGCCCTGGGACAGCCAAAGTGGGAAAGATACAGCTCGTATCATTACAAGTGGGGTTAAATTTTGTTACAGGTTGTATTAAAACGTCGTTGAAATTGATGTGTGAACATACTCTTCACTTAAGATAGTTGTGGGACAGTTAAGGGGCCACATCCAAAAGAAGGGCTAATAGAGCCCACCCAGGAGTTTTGGATTGCGTAGGCAGAGTGGCTTTTTGTTGAGTATTGTTTTTTTGTCTGTGCACACACATACATGTACACATGGCAAGAGAGAACACATAGAAACTAGTGACAGATAAGAACACAGAGAAAGGCAGAGGCAAAAAAAAAAGCCAACCAATAGCTGAGGAGCACAGTGCGACCTTGGAGAAAGGTAGAGAGTTTTTGAGTCTATTGGCTAAAGAGACTTGAGGCTCTGAGTTAAGAAACTACTCCTTTTGTTCTTGGTTTCTCCTGCACTTGGAGAAGCAGAACTTTGTACATGGTTTGTAAATAAACAAGATTGCATCAAAGAAACTACCAGACTGCATCAAGTTGTGCATCCAGCTGGAAAATCCCCAAGGCCCTAAACTTTGACTAGCTGCACAGGTCTGAAATGAATAACACTGATGTTAGGAGTGAGATCCAGTTTCCAAGGAGTGAGACTATGAGCTGGTGTTCCTACTGAACTAAGACAGAACAAATAATGGAGGTGCTTGTAGAGAGCAAAAGAGGTCATCAAGAATTATAACAGGACTGACATGATTTAAAACAAGACCTGAAACAGGAGCTGGAGGCTTCACAACAGGGATTAAAGCAGCATCTGGAGGTTTACCAGAAAGAGCTCAAAGATGACTTGCAGGCAGAGGGAAAACTCTGTTGGTGCAACAACTACAAAGCATTTGGACTGATTGGGAATTCCAGCTGCAAAACTCCCAGTCTAGAATGATAAAATGGATTGGTGAGGTGACCAGCAATCTAACTTGACATAGACCAGAGGTTTTTCCATAAAACAATGAAGACTAAGCAAGCTATAGCTAATCCGGAACTTGCTAATTGAGATGAGCTGGATCAAGGATTTATGGATTTAAAAAATCAGCTCTAGAAGGAAATCAAAGGGTCACTGACCATAGTGGAAAGCAGCCACATGGATGAGGACTTGGGCCAGCCAGAGGAACTGGGTAAGACCAGACATTTTCAACTGTTTTCTACCTTGTTTATAACCCACAGGGCCCAAAGGGGAGAGACTAGGGGGTTGTCCCAGCTCAAATAATGCAAAAATGCAGTATCTTTGAGGGCAAAATTCTGGGAGACTTAATTGGCTCAATTCAACATTCAATTCAAATTAATGACTGGGTGGAGGGACAGAAAGGCTGGGCCCACAGAACCCCTACCATAGCAATTCGATGGGAGTCACTAGCAATTCTGGGGTTTCATGGACCAATGCTGCTTTCTATTCATGTTGCATCCCCAGATGTACACCTCTGACCCTGCCAACATGGTCTTGGTCTTGGTAATCTGCCTGCTGATGGGGGAGGTGTTGGACTGAGCCTCCCACTTGCTGGAGAGTAACAGCAGTTTTGTCAAATTGGAATGCCTTCCTCCAATCTATATTAGCGATTTGGCCAAGGCTGCTCAAATGAAATTCTGGCAGTGGCAGGGTAACTGTTGCTTACTATGTGGCCCATTTCCATCATCTCATTGTGACCATGGAGTGGAACAAGACAGTGCAGCAGTACCAGTTCTGGTGGAGTCTGCAGGAGGAAATCAAAGATGAACTGGCCACATGGAGATGCCCATGGGTCTGGACACCTTCACTGACCTTTCCGTCCACATAGATATTCAGTTACAGGAATTAAGGGAGGAAAATGAGAGTCCCTGCAGCCCCCATCCACGTACTATTAACTGGTGCCTGTTTCACTTGCTGAACCAGTGCAGGTGGATCAGGCTTATTGACAGCTCACCCCCAAAGAAAAGGAGCAATTCTCTTGGCACCACTTATGCTTCTATTGTGGCAAACCTTCTGCTTGTCCTGTGCAAGCTCCAAGGAACCCAAGAAATGAGTCACTTCAGGGTCAGTAAGAAGGACTGCCCTGGGCTGTGTGAAAAAAGAATTCCCCTGTACCTCAGTCCTGCCTGGGGCATGCACCCAGCTCCATCCAGGGGCTTCCCACTTGCAGGTGCCTATCTGAGTGTGCATCCCTGGAGACCCCCAATGGATTCCCATCTAATGAACCCTCATTGATTCAAGAGCAGCTGACAATTTCATAGATGCAGTGACAACCCAGGCCCTGCAGATTCCTTTGTGACACAAAGCCGCTCTGTACCTATGGAAAATATTGATGGCTGATGGCTCCCATCTTTCTTCAGGTCTAATGATCAAAAATACAGTCCACCTGGAAGCCATTATCCAGGGGCACTGAGAAATATTTTGATTCAGCATCATTCAATCCCCGCACTCCCCTCTGATTCTTGGCTTTTCTTGGAGGACTCTTCATAATCACCTCATTTATTGGTAAGAGCAGGAGGGCAATTTCCCTTCAAAATTCTGTAAGCAGTATTTTCAGGAGTAAATCAACATTGCCCCAGCACTCAGGGGCTTCAGGTGGAGATGATCACCAAAGTAGGGATGCCCATCAAACCTACTTCAGAACTCCATCTTAAATATTATGACCATGCCAAAGTGTTTGAAAAGAAGCTCACAGAAACCCTCTCTCTACATCAGGACTGTGACTGCCCCACAGAATTGCAGCTAGGAGCGTAAATACCATTCAGGTGGATTTATGCCATGTCAGAACCTGAGCTAGCTGTGCTAAGTAAATACTTCCAGGAGAACCTGGCCAGGGGGGTCATTCTCAAGTCAACCTCACCAGCTGGTGCACTGGTCCTCTTCATCAAGGGAAAAAATGGCAGTTTCCAACTCTAGCTTGACAACTGAGCCTTAAACCAGATAATGATCAGGAACTGGTATCCACTACCCCAGATTCCAGAATTACTGGACTGTATAGGGGCCACATGTCCACAAACTGGACCTCTGGTGAGCCTTCAACTTCATGTGCATCAGGGCTGGGAATGAATGGAAGACTGCCTTCCGAACCTGCTACAGCCACTTTGAATATTTAGTGATGCCGTTAGGGCTGACAAATGTGCTGACAAACTCCCAACATTTTATTAACAATGTGTTACGAGACATATTGGATTGTGCGCTGTGGTCTGTCTGGACAATACACTGGTCTTTTCAGACAATGCTGAAAAGCATACCATTCATGTCCGAACTGTTCTGGACAGGCTACAATGGTCTTTATGCCAAGCTCCAGAAGTGTGCATTTGACCAGCTGTCCCAAGAGTTCATGGATTTTATTCTGTTCCTAGAGGGAATCATGATGGACCTGCACAAACTCCAGGCGGTCCAAGACTGGGCAGCACCCCACAATGTACATGACCTACAGTGGTTTTTGGGTTTTGCAAATTTCTATTGATGGTTCATGCCAAATTTTTTGAAGCAAATTGCACCCCTCACTATGGCTCCCATATTGGCCCACCCAGGTGTCATCCAAACTTTTGTTGGAGTTCATCTCCAGCCTGATTCTTTCCCAAAAACAAGTAATGCACCCACACACCTATTACTTTAGAAAACTTACCCACAGAGAGAAAAACTGTGAGATCCTAGGTAAAGAACTTCTGGCAATCAAAATTGCCTTTAAGGAATGGTGACATTACTTAGAATGGGCTCATCTGCGAGTCCAAATATTTACCAACAATAAAAACCTGGAGTATTTCTGCAGGGCTAAGGCCTCGAACCAATGACAGCTCCATTGGGCCTTGTTCATCTCATGATTCAGCTTTACCATTACATACTGCCCCAGGACTAAACATGGCAAGGCCAATGCCCTGCCCCAAAAGGGAGAATATAGTCCCAACCCACAACACCTCAGCCAGCAACTGACCCACATTCTCAAGCCTTGAAACGTTCTTAATGCAGCTCTCTGCCACTATCTGTTCTGTCTCTGCCTCAGGGATTCCGTTCAGTGAACTATCTGACATAAACAAAGACCCACATGACACCTGGGAGGTAACCACCTTTGCAAATAACTGTATTTACATTCCCCTGGGTCCAGCAAGAGTGGCTGTTGTACCGTTATGTCATGACTCCCCACTGATGGGACACTTTGGGTGCTCTAACAGCCAAGTGTCCTTCGTCTTCTGCTGGCCTCAAATGTGCCTGTGACAATCTCTACCCATGTATCAAGACTATGATAAATTTTGTACAAAGTATGGCTTGTGAGGCATCATTTGAAAACTCACAATTTGCTGATCATTATTGTCCCGGTAAAATATGTGCAGCAACATTGTATGTAAAGTTATAAAATTCTATGGTATAACATTACTGAGACATGTTCCTGGTTTAGAAAAGCAGCCACAAACCCGTTCCTCGGAAACAATAGGGAAGCAGATGCCTCAGCTGGATGACAATGAAACCAAATGAACTATCACCTGGTTAACTTGCAGGAAAAAGGGTGTGAGTGAAAAATTTACATCTTGGCAAAGAAACAGCTTCCCACGGACTTCTTGTCTCCTAAACCTGAGCTGGAGATGATTCTCAAAGAAGAAGAAAAGTATAAGAATGGGGAACAGATGACCCAAGTTAACCCTCCTTTTTTTCTCTATCCTTGGCAGCCGCAACACCTGAGGAACAAAGAAATAGCTTTGGACGGAGGGAGGGATCCTGTCTGAAAGGATTTCAGCCAGTAAGACTGCTGATGCATGGGGTGAGAGAGACTTTTGCTTTGAATTTACTTAGCTGCTTGTCAGGTATTGGTTGCAGTTTACCTTTTATTTCTTTGTAACCAATTTTGACTTTTATGCCTCATTACTTGTAATCGCTTAAAATCTATTTGTCTATAGTTAGTAAACTATTGTTTTATCTAAACCAGTGTGTTTGAATGGAAGTGTTTGGGAAAATCCATTTGCGATAACAGAATTTGTGTACCATTTTCTATTAATAAAAGATGTACTTTATATGAGCTTGCGTTTTCCAGGAGAGGGCTGGACAGTACAAGAAACACATTTCTGGGGGAAAATCTGGGACTGGGAATTTGCTGTTGTTCTGCAGTGTAATTCAAGAGTGGTTGGCCATAGCATTCATACTGTATAGCTGGGAGCAATTTACATGCTGGAGGCAGAATGTGAGCAGACCAGGAGTGGTTACTCTCACAGCGAAGCAATACAAAAGGTACCCTAGCGTGGAGAATTGAGAGGACACAGCTGTTCAACAGTCCAAATTGTATCCTGGGTAATGTCACAGTGCCCCTCAATGCAGGCATTCAATGCAGGCTTCCTGCGATGTATGCACCTCTGTCAAGGAACTAAACCTTGAACCCTGCAACTTTTCGTAACCTCTGGAAAACCCATCCTGACCCCAAACAGCCATTGCCTTAGTTTTCATCATGGAATTACCAGATTTGGACTGTGGTAGACAACTTCTCCAAGATGGCCCACTTAATTCTTTGCACCGGTCCACCCTTTACTGTGGAAACTGCCCAGCTATGGATAAACCAAATAGTCAGTCTCCATGGCCTCCCTGATCACGTTACTTCCAATCAAGGGCCACAATTCACTTCCTGGTTCTAGCATGAAACTATGTTACTGAGGATACATACATACCACACCTCCACCTACCATCCCAGTTGAACAGCCAGAGAAGGTGAATTAGATCCTTGAACAGTACCTGCAATGCTATGTCAATTATCACCAGGATGTTGAGTCTATGTTGAGTTTGCATATAATAATGCAGACCAGGCATCCATGGACCCAAGCCCCCCCACTTTTTTTTTTGTTTGCGTTGACTCTGGGTACAACCCTGAATTTCACCAAAGTTACCCTTGACCTCTTCTACCCTGACCACCTCAGATCAGTACAATGGATCCATGAAATCCAGGAGGAAGTGAGGAACACCTCGAAAAAATGAGAGACTACAAATGGCACATAGATCAGCCTCAGTAGCAGAGCCCTACCTGTTCAGTGAGACAGAAGTATGGCTCTCAACAGAGACCCTTCGTATGGACAGACTCTCTAGTAAGTTTGACTACCAGTTCCTTGGCCCCTATCAAATCTGGCAACAAATTAACCTGGTTCCCATCAAGCTCCACCTATCTCAATCCCTTAGAATCCACCTGGTGTTCTATGTATCACTCCTAAAACCATTCTCAAAGAATTCATTTCCCCACAGGACCTCTCCCACCAGTGCATATACAGGGCATGAAGAATACATCAGTCACAAAGTCTTAGATGCTAAACTTAAATGAGGTAGGCTCTAGTATCTAATTGAGAGGGCTATGGCCTTGATAAGTGGACCTGGAGACAGCAGAAAATACTCATGCCCCAACCCTGGTATGAGCCTTCTACAGGAGACACTTTGAAAAACTTGGACCAATGTTGCCCAGTGGATGTGTCTAGGGCATAGGATCGTGTCACGACCCAGGAGTCTCACACCTGGGTCTGCAGGGTTCCTGGCAGGGGGCACATCATGCTCCAATCTTCCACTTGATGCTTACTGGCATCAGCTAGAACTGGGACTCCTTGAAGCCCAGGTTAGATAGAAGGCTCCAGCCCTGGGTCTCAAATGGTGGAACACTGGTGCACCAGACTGACCAGCTCCCCCTACTTAAGCAGGAAGGAGGAAGAGGAAGCTATCCATACAACTGGACTCCACCCTGCTTCATATCGCTCACCCAGCTGTTGTCTCCTGACACTGACCACTTGGTTTCTTAAATTGCCCTTCACGGTAACTGACACTCAGCTCCTGACCTTCTGGTTTTGAACCCCAGCTGGCATAGGGATCTGGTCCCCTACCCTACTTTAACCACTCGGTCCAACTACCTATGTTTCTGCCCTGACAGTCTGACAGAAAGACACCGTAAGTTTACACCATTTGTAATTTTTTGAATTAATTTTTTTTTCTGTTTGGGATGGATTATTGGGTGGCACCTTTTAGGCCTCATCCTGTTGATGGGGAGAAGCTGAGATTGGGGGTGCTATTATGAGCTGGGTTAAACCTTGTTATGGCTTTAGCTAAACACTCATTGAAATTGATGTGTGAATGTGCCCTGTACTTAAGATAGCTGTGAGACAGCTAAAGGGCTACTTCTAAAACAAGGCATGACAGAGTGCAGAGTGCAAACAGGTGAGCCTGCACTCTGATCACTTAGATATTAATTAGTTCCCCTGGGGAAAACCGATGGGGGGAATTAATCAGGCTGGCCAGCTGGGCCAATTATCCCACCAGCCCATGGCTGATAAGAAGCAGCACAGGAAGGAAGTGTAAAGGGGGGAGAGGGAGGAACAGGGTTAGCTGAGCCGAGTCGAGCCGAGCCGAGCCTAGCCTAGCCTAGCCAAGCCAAGCCACACAGAGGTTCAGAGCAGGGAAACTTCTATTCCACTCAGGCCCTGATGAGAGGGCCAAAAGCTATGTTAGCACTGTAAATAGACTATTGCATGGGGAAGGTTGTGAAAAAGGTGGAGGGAACTTTTAAAATAAAAAGATATGGTGAAGGCACAACCATTGGAGTCTGTGCAGTTTCTGTGGGGAGAAGGTGGGAGAGGAACCACATTCCATGAGATAAGGCTTAACAGAGCACCCAGGAGTTTTGGATTATGTGGGCAGAGGGGCTTTTTGCTGAGTCTTGTTTTCTGTGTACATGCGCACAGGCAGAAAAGAAGAACACATAGAAACTGAAGACAGGTGGGAACAGAGAGAGGAACAGAGGCAAAAAGCAATAAAGCCAAGGGGCCACAGTCTAAATACAGTTTTCACAGATCGAGAGGGGGTTCTGTGCTTATCTCCTGGCCCTGCACCCATCCCACACACTCGCTACCTCCTTCCTCAGCACACACTACAGAGAGGCCTCTATAAGGTCCATTGGGGTTTAAGAGACCATGCCAGAAATATGGCTGAGCTTCTTTTGTGGAGAAGAGGGGAGATCTACATAGACGGGGTCTATGTACAGTTCAATGGGCACAGGTAGACCAAATAATAGAGAACATGTGAATAGGGAGGTTTACATCGATAGTAATAAGAAATGGGTTCCTAAGATGAGCACAGATTCTACCCCCAGGGGAACCTACACCTTTTGCATTGAACACAAGCTTCTCTATTTACATCATCCCAGAAAATGTTTAAAGGGTGAGATTCAAGGATACTTTATAATCCATACCTCTGACAACATCTTTCAGCTATCAGCCATAAAGAGCAAGAAATGACCGTGGTTCCCAAATATTATAAAATAAGAGGACACTGACAACCAAGGAGTCAGCAATGACAGGACAGTGGAGGCTTCCTGCAGCACACTCTGCTGGTTGCTGAAGAGAGCCTCTGTCATAGTTTTTCTTGTTCTGAATGTGTTCCCCATACTTTAGAAGGCCAGTACCATCCCAAAATCTGCAGCCACAAAAAGAGAATTATTGTAGTCCAGCGCTGGATTGACTCCCAGTTGTTTCTAAGCCATAAATGGGAGTCTTAAGAATTGGGAGTTGTGAAAGTCAACTGGTAGAAAGTATATTTGCATGAACTTTCCTCTCCATCAGCTCTCTATTAGTCTACTGCAGGGATAATTTGTTTAGGGGTTTATTTTGGCTTCCATGAGAGGCTCTTCTTGCTGCCATATAATTCAACCTACTATGGAGATAGGATCTGTGCATCTCTAGGAACTGCCTCTTTGAAGAATACAAATATTGTGTTGAGTAAGGCCCACTCAAAGGGCTTGTGAAGTCAGTAGTCATCCATCTTAGGGTTTTGCACTAGTGCCTGTTACAACAGTACTTGAGTGCTTCCCACATAAATTATTCTGGCAAAGTGACATCTCTAATGAAATTAGACACTCTTCAAAATCCTACCTATGTGATTTAGGAGCACAAGTCTCATTGACTTTCAGTGGGACTTGTGCTTCTAAGACACAAAGTCCTATCTTTGGTGAATAGTGTCTTTATCTTTCAGAACTACAGAAAAATGTAAATATACTTACTTTAGAGCTTGCTGTGAGGCAGAGACGTATTCTGAACAGCCAGTCCTGTACAGAACCTGAGTATTAGCTTGTACCCAGACCCAGTGATCTTCATTTGTTAATACTTTGAATAGAGAAATGCCATTTTCTCCATTGTTTGCTATAAAAATTAAAAGAAAATATATTCTAGTGCAAATAATTTTTATATTAGTTTTATATAACCTAATAAACTACTGGACACTCACAAATATGCTTGGTATCTGTTACACAGAAAAGTGCAGGTCAAAATGTGTTATGGTTAAGATTAACTAGGCAAATTACAGACAAGAATGCACACTGGGAAAAAAGATTACATATTCAATTTGCAAACACTTAAACTGTAATCGGTGAGATTTTGCAGTATCGTCAGTTCAGTACAGATTTTGCCTATCTAATAATAAAGATTCAAGAGAAACTAGACAGTGAAAGTGGCTGTGATAGAGAACTTGTATTAAAGCAAGTATGACTTCAAGGTTTCAAGCCTGTACAAAAAAGAAGTTAATGGAGTTATCTGTATAGGAAAGAGGGAGAAGGGAAGGCTTGAGGAGAAATAACTATCAAAAGTCAGCAAAGAGGATTACTAAATTCTTACATTTAATATTAAACACCCTGCCAATTTGTAAAAGACAGCTACAGCAGATCATAGATTCTCACAGTAGTGTAAGTCCCAAGCATTCAGAAATCATAAGTCAGATTACCAAAAAACAAACAATGAAAAACAAAACCCATAAAAAAAACAATACATTTTCATTGCTTTTTATTTGCTCTCTGGTTTTGCGCCGTTAGGGTACACTCACAACATGTTTTCAAGATTTTTGCTTCAACCATGAGAAACCCCCCTTTGTTTTTAATGAATGCTAAGACTTTTCACGCTGCGGTGGGGCAGATCTCAACCCCACTCAGGAGAGGGTTAAAGAGCTCCTCTGGGCACAATCAGCCTCAACCTGGCCACGTGTAAGGAATGTCAACCCTGGAGAGGGGTGGGTCCTTAAAAGGGAGACTCCCTGCTCAGTGCAGCCTGTGTGGCACTCTGAAGGAGCAGAACTGCATCCCAGAGCTGTCCAGGCTCTGGAAGAAGGGGTTACTGATAGGGAAACTACTTGAGAGCCTTGGCCGACCAGCTCTCCTCAAAAAGGAGAAGGGCTGATACCTTTCTCTTCAGCTTCCCAAAGGCCTTTTTGCTTGGACTATTTTAACCTTCCCCACACAAGGGGAGCTGACACCTCAGCTAGCACAGCTGGAGGGCTGTGCCTCAGCAGCTGAGGCAGAAGCAATGCCAACCCCTTCCCCAGGAAGCACTAGAGAGCTGCAGCCTACTATACCTGTAATCACATGAATCTGGGGCTGGAGCTTTAAGAAAACACATTTAATATCACAAGCCTTGTGATAAAATTGTGAGAACTGGTAACATTGTATTGCTAGGCAGCTTGAGAATAGCTAGACTATGATGTCAATATTATCTCATATTTGATTAATCTACATCACAATAGCAGACAACAGAAAAATGGGAAATTGGGACTAAAATATGGAAAACTTAAATGGGGTGGGGGCAGGAAGATTGTCTCCACAAACTGTCAGTAATGCAGAATTATTACAATCTGATACCTTTGATCTGGTTTTCAGCATTTTGTAACACATTAGTGAAAGCTGTACCTTCATGGTAAGTGGTTCTTCCTTGTAATTCTGTTTCACATAGACCTGAAATAGCTTTTGAACTGCAGAGGACAGACAATGTGAAAATATTTGGTCAGTGAATGACAATACAGCTAAGGGCAAACACACACAACTGTGTAAGACACGACTTTCAAACTAGCAAACATGTACTAAGTAGTTATGGTTTGAATGTGTGATAATTAAAGTTAAATGTTTGCCAGTAATTTCTGGATCATATGAATGCCCAATCCAGTGTGGGACTGGAATACTGTACATACTGTAAAGAAAATTATTAAAATTAAATTATTATTAAATTTATTATTATTCTGCTCAGTACTTATTTCCTGGAATAACAACATTTAGATTGGATTGAAATAAATAGTAATGTTTTCATTAAATTCTATTCCATTAGATTCTTATACAACCAAGGCATATGAGTGTTAGCATTAAAGATAAATGCTAGCAAATGGGCTTCAACATGTAGCAAGAATCATCACATAGTTTAGATTTATAATCAGTCACAGTCTTTATTTTTAAATGCATTTTGGAGCTCGTGAATCATGCCAAACTGACTTCACTGGATTCTAAGGTGATGTCTTCACTGCACAGTTAACTTGGGCTGTTACCTGGGTTTTCGCCAACCCCCTCCCCCATCCACACAGAAAAACTTTTAACATAGGTTTGGAGATGTGTTAAGCCTAATTTACTTGGCTGAGGGTACAGGTTAGAGCCCAGCTTCTGCTTTACCTTGACGGGAAACCTGCCCACTTTGCAATGAAGACACAGGTAAAAGTCACTTGAGTGCTGATAGTCCTCCAGTGCCTTCCCACAATTCTCCCTGAAGGACAGGTGAGTTCTCCCAAAATTGACACAATTGACTGGGAAAGAATCCTAGATGGGGTTCTCAAACAAATTTTTAGGTGGCCTCAGAGTGAGTCCACCAATTGTTGCTGGTGGCCTATCTGACAATTTTTCCTAAAATACTTAATTAACTTTAGGAAAAACATATAAATATGTACATACACATGTCCAAATCATTATTTTTATGTAGAATTTTTTTGCAGACTCTATAGTAAAAATTATGTACAGTTGTCTCTATTCTTTACGGGACCTAAATGTAATAGAAACACAAACAAGGTGCTTTGAACATTCTTGTCTTTTTTCTTGTTGTTTCTTTTGCTTTTTTGGTTGCTTTAAGACTTGGTAGCTACTAAGTCTGCTGTGAAAAGTGATATTAACAAACATACAAATATTACTTTTCACAGCAGACTTACTCAGCCCCAGAAAGCCCAGGGACAAATTAAACCTGAGGTGGGGATGGAGGCAGTGGGACCCAGGGACAATGGGACACTGGGCTAGGCAGCAAGGGTCGGGGTAATGGGGGTGTGGTAATCTTGGGGCCAGAGCCTGCCACCGCACAGCCAGGGAACGGAGCCTGAAACCCTACGTGCAGGGGACAAGGCCTGGGGATGGAGCCTGAAGCCCCATGGCTGGAACCTGCCACCCACCACCCAAGGGCTGAAGCCTGATCCACCAGTCCCAGGAAGGTGGGGAACTCACACTGGTTGTCTGTTCCTCCAGCTTTTGTGTCTCTAGAGCGAGGTAAGGCCCAATCACTGCTGGTAGCCACAGGGGAGGGGCTGCTGCTTCCCCCCTCAACCAAATCACCACCTAGGAGGCTGTGGCCACATGAAAAGCTCCTAGTGCCCACGTGCAGCCACAGTGGCTGCATTTGAGAAACACATCACAAAGAACCATGGACTATGTCCCAAACACACAACATGAGTGCAAGAAGAATAATGAGTAGTGCTTTGCAGTAGAGTTGCTCAGACCCAGGCCAGGCTAACCTAGGTCCCAATCTCCCAGGTTAACTGTGCATGAAGACATTCCCTATCATTCTTTTTTTATTAACAGAAAAGGTAGGACATAGACATTGGCTGTGTAAGCACCCTAAGTCTGCCATGCCAAAGTGCCTCAGCCCGGGACTGGAGGGACCCTAGAGGTGAAAGGATAGTTCATTCTGCATACCTATTACATCCTTGCCTTTGCTGAAACTGTCAATAATCCTTGTGCTATAAACAATTCTCTAATGGGAACTGGCCTGAGATCATCAACTCATTTCACATAGTTCACTGAAAAGATGGCAAGAGGTAGTGACTTCTGATCACCACTGACCTGGGCTATATCCCAACTGTTGACCTAGAGATCAACTATTTCATATACCATTATAGCCTCAACTTTTCAACAATTCTACTTTCTTGTCAAAATGACATCAAGTGGTTAACTTGCCAGAAATATAACATATGGGTATATAGTACACATACAGCACAAACAAAAACAATGCTAAGAGCCAGATTCTGATAATCATGCACACGCTGAACAACAATACCATATTCCACAAGTTGTCTGTCGTCAGTGGAACTACTCATGGTATATGGTACTATTCAGAGCAAGTTACAGAGCACACTCTGAACGCTTTTTTAAGGTAACTTCCTTCTCTTCATGTGCCAATATCTATTTATGCCTGTATCTGTAATTTTCACTCCATGCATCTGAAGAAGTGGGTTTTTTACCTATGAAAGCTTATGCCCAAATAAATCTGTTAGTCTTTAAGGTGCCACTGGACTCCTCATTGTTTTAATCTAAACATTAAATCTGAGATTTTATCACAAAAGAGGCAGGAAATTTACCAAGGAGCAAACACTGGACATACTGTGTCCTGGGCTACACTGACTGCTGGATCATGTTCCGCCCCAGGTCAGCTAGCACAATTGTTGACAAGTGTGTTCATACACAAGTATGGCACCATTTTACAGTGTAGATCATGTCTGCCTTTCCCTCACATGCATCCAGATGCACATACAGGCACATTTAATGTCCAAATGTTCCTCTTAGTTTGCTACTGAGGTTTGCCCATGAGGTCATTCTTTAAACTGTAGCCATGCTACACACTTTGGCAAGTTGAGAACTCCCTCCAAATGAATGGATGTATTTTTATTTGCCACTTTTACATCCAACACAGCTATTTATTATGTTGATATATTTTGAATAATAGCAAAGAAAGAACAAAAATATTGAAAGAAGCAAGACATCGTTATTCAGACTGAGAGCTTTTAAACAGAGGGATATTTAGAATAAGCTGTGCTTTTTACATGTTTAATAAATATATATCCCCAGTAAGTAATGATAAATACTAAAAGGTTCATTTGAAAATACTTTGTATCCATTGTGGATGCATCATCAGCTTTGTGTTTTGCTTTCACAAGCAGACTTTTCATCTTCAGCTCTGTCATAGAAGGGAGCAGAAGTGGTGCCACTATGCAGAATAAGGACAGCTGAGGTGGTAATATTGTTCCTGAAGAGGACTTCTTCTTTTGTCCAAAGAGAAACTTCAGTTTACCTTGAAACTGCATTGTCTATTATGTAAAGAAACAGAATAAAATTATCATAAGCATTCAATGTATAAAACACTTAAATGGTAATATGATCTATAGATCATAATGTTCAAATAATATTGAACATATTCATGTTCTATCAGTTCTAACACATGCAGATAAACCCTTAGTATGTATTTCATTATCTTTATTATGTTTAATGTGTGGCTGTCCAAAACAACTTCTGAAACCTGGAAAGGGGAGATAATACTGATTAGAATGGAGACTTTTTAACTAGCCTTTCCCCCTCCTGTTGCTGGAGTAGAAGTTCTGTATCATGTTCCATTAGCCAAGTCCAGCAGCTTATGATGGCAAAAGTAACAGTTTCCTGTATGCCTCAGTGTCCAGCTGGAACTGTTTTTTTTTCCCATGCTCTGATCTCTCCAAGATGAAGATTCCTGAGTTTCCTTCCTCTCTCCCCCACGCCCTTGTGAAATAATTGTGTGTACTCTCTGGGAAGTACATGGCTGGGGCAAAATGCAGAGGAGCCGTGCAGAGACGCAGATAGGCATAGCTGGGAAGTAAGCTCAAAATGTCAGGATACTTTGTATGAGGCAGGAAGGGAACCTTCAGTTCCTGTCTGAAGACCTTGACCCTCCACTGTATCCACAATCAGATGTCAGGGATGGGGGGAGGTTGGGAGTTTCAGTCTGGGACTAGCTCCTTCTGCATAGTTCTGTCCTAGAGCAGGGTGCTAAGCGAAGATCAACACTGCTGCTGAGACTTGAGACGAAAGAGTCTTGAGGGACAGACCACTGTATCTCAGGGCTTCTTCACCAGACTGGCACATACTGCAGTTCCACCCCTTTCCCTCAGCTGACATGGTCAGAGAGCAGCACAAAGGTTCAGGGAGGCATTCACCTCACTGCTCTGCCAACTACTGCTAATGGCTTGACAGTGCAACCAACACAGCCAGGAGGGAGCATATGACATGATTGCCTCCAAGGTGCATGAGACACTCCTGAGATGGGAACCTGAGCTTTCTTAGTATTATCTCTTTCCTGGTGCATCAATTTTCACCCCTTCACCTCTCCCACTTATCTATGTCTCTTTTTATCTTCTGACTGTAAGAGCTCAGCCAACAGGACAATTCTAATCTTGCAATGCTTAGCCTGCCAAGTTGCTCACAGCTAACAGCTGTTACAAGCAGCCTGATCTCAGTAGAAGTTTGCCTACCAGAGGAAAATACAAGCACTCCAGCCAAATGTTTTCCAGAGCACAGGAGTAATGTCTGGACCTAGAAGTAGCTAACTGGGTCATATATAGGAACTCCTCACTTAATATTGTAGTTAGGTTCCTGAAAAATGCAACTTTAAGCGAAACAATGTTAAGCAAATCCAAATTCCTCATAAGAATTAATGTAAAGGAGGGGGTTAGGTTCCAGGGAAATTTTTTTTCACCAGACAAAAGACTAGCTATCTAGCTATCTATTTATTTACATACACACAGAGTATAAGTTTTAAAGAAACAATTTAATACTGATAAACAGTGATGATGATTGTGAAGCTTAGCTGAGGTGGAGGAGTCAGAGGGTGGGATATTTCCCAAGGAATGTCTTGCTGCTAAATGAACTAGCAATTGATTGAGTCCTGAAGGGTTAACTCTCACAACACTCTACAAGGAAGCAGGAAAGGAGGGAGGGCATTCAGAGACACACCAGGGCCGCCCAGCGGATTCAGGGGGCCTGGGGTCTTTGGCAGCGGGGGACCTCAGCACTTCTATGGTGGTCTCGGGGTAGAAGGAACCCCAGCCGTGGATCTTCGGGGCACTTCGGCGGCGGGTCCCGGAGCAGAAGGACCCCCCGCCACCGAATTGCCGCCAAAGACCCGGAGTCAGTGAAGGACCCCACTCCAGGGGCCCTGAAAAACTCTCGTGGGGGCCCCTGCGGGGCCTGAGGCAAATTGCCCAACTTGCCTGCCCCTCTGGGAGGCTCTGAGACAACACCTGTGTGTGAGAGAAAAAATGCGCATTTCCCCTTTAAGTAGCTGACCCCAGGCTTAAGTACACTGCCTTGTTAATTAAATCAGCTTGCTGAGAACTGAGATGGCAGCTACTGTCTAGAAGCTCCCTCCCTCCATCACGTGTCCCCCCTGCTCTATGGAAGATGGGGTAAGCGGGGTGCAGGAGCAGGGGGAGACACCCTGACATTAGCCCCCTTTTTTCCCCCTCCCCTCGTACACCAAGCAGGAGTCTCTGGGAGCAGCTCCAAGGCAGAGGGCAGGACCAGCACATAGCAGTGGGAGGAGGAACAGCTGCTGCACAGGGAATTCAGGGGAGTGGGGAGCTGATAGGGGAGCTGAAAGGGGGCTGCTGGTTCACCCTAGTTCCAACCACCCACCAGCTAGCTGCAACAGGCTGCTCTTCCTGCAAGCAGTGGACAAAACAGGCAACTGCCAAACGACATTAGAATGGAGCATTTCACAACTTTAAACGAGCATGTTCCCTAATTGATCAGCAACTTAACATCGAAACAACATTAACCGGGATGACTTTAAGTGAGGAGTTCCTGTACTATGCCCGTGGCCTTGTGGCAAGTGAACCACAAGCATCCAAGACAGAATCTGTATTTTCCTATCTCTTGCTATTTTTCTCTCCCTGTCTTTTTGTGTGTCTTGTTTTACCTTAAGAAGAAACAGGATTGGACTTTAATAACAGACTCTGGAAGTTATCACCTACAACTGATTCTCTCTTCTCTTCAACAAAGTTATTTGAGACTTTCAAATATGAGTTTTCCCTTTAAAAGGCTCTATACAAAATGAGAGCAGAAGAATATTTATTATTAATTATTATTATTATTATTATTATCATCGTTGTTTAACATTTATATTGTGGTACCATCTCAAGGCCACAGCCAGGCTGACCCCATTGTGTCAGGCACTGTACAAAATGTAAAATAGAGGACAGTCTCTGCCCCAAAGACTATACAATCTAAAAGTTGATCCTTTTAATTTTAAATATTATCACCTGTTTTTTCTTTCTTTACCTTGTGTATGTACTTAATAAATGTCCCACCCCCGCCAAAGTTTTTTGTTTAGTCTACAACAAATGAAATGATGCCTCTGTCAACAGACACATAAACCTAAAATGACATCATGAAAACTCTACCAGTCCTCACAACTGTGTATATTCTCGATTGTGTTTTAGAGCTGAGTTTTTAGAGCTTGGAGTAGGGAGGATTAAACCCATCATAGGAAGCCTAGAGCTTACTTCATAAGCCACCAGGATAGTGCATAAAGAGAGAAGGTCTCCTTCTCCTTCTCCTTCAGTGTCAACACTCAGGCCCTTAGACTTTATTCACTTCTTCTCAGCTGATTCTAGATCAGAGATCATTTGGGTCAAGCACTGTGATAAACGGAGTCACATTGCTCTTGCCTAAAAAAGCTGAGTGTCTGATTATCTTATGTAAGGAACCTACAGAAGAGGTTTCTACAGGGAAAGTGCATTTGGTAGGGAAGGTTATATAGAAACATTCACCTTATAATTAGCAAAGAGCTTGTCTATCTAATGAGTTAAAACATACTTTTGTGCATTAGCACTGAGTACCACCGGGTTAAGGACAAATATTTGCTCCCTATTGGGGAGAAGGTGCTGGGAATTACAGGTCTCATAATAAGATGAGGACTCAAACTCTGCTATGGCTCAGTGTCCAGAGCAGGGAAATCCCTTGTGTTTGGCAGTCCTTCTCTCCAGAAGCAAAGCCATAGGTAACTTTAGAGCAGGGCCGGCTTTAGGCCTATTCCACCAATTCCCCTGAATCGGGCCCCGCGCCTAAGAGGGCCCCGGGCCCAGTGAGAATCCCTTCCCTGGCTAGAGGCACTTTTAAAATTTTTACTCACCTGGCAGCGCTCTGGGTCTTCGGTGGCACTTCGGTGGCGGGTCTTTCTCTTGCTCTGGGTCTTCGGCGGCGGGTCCTTCAGTGTCGCCGAGGACCTGGAGCGAGTGAAGGACCCGTCACCAAAGTGCCGCTGAAGACTGGAGCACTGTCCAGTGAGTACAAGCCCCACATGTTTTTTTACATATTTTTTTTTTCAGTCATCCCTGCCGGGGGCCCATCGAAACTGTTCAAATTAGGCCCTGCACTTCCTAAAGTCGGCCCTGGCTGCAGGGAATACATCACATCTGTCTATGTGAGACAGATGCATGTATATCTATCATTCTCTATAGAGATAGAAAGATAATCATGTACCTTTATTTGCTACTTTTCTCACTGTCTCTGATATTATGGGATAGTATTAAAATGGAAAAAAGTCAATGATGGTTATGAAGGAGATTAGAGAGATACAATGTCAGATAGTAAACAGTCAATATGAAAGTTTTAGAGTTCACTTAAATAGCTGAAAGCTAAGAAATAAAAATGATGACATGATGACAAAGCACCAGGTTTAATTTTTAAAGTAAATTTTACTGAACATTTTCTACAGATGCCCAGGCAAATTTCCGTCTATGCAGAGCCCTTCCCTTCTATGGTGACAATGAATACACGATGTCAAGTAACACACAGACTGAAACGATGTTAATGTCAGCTTTTGCCTTTTGACCTGCTCCCCCTGCCGGAGCCCCGCAACCCCGCAGCTCCGCTTTCCCAGCTGAGCGCGGCAAGTCCCGCAGCCCCGCTCCCCCGGTCGCAGCGCGGCAAGTCCCGCAGCCCTGCTGTCCCGGCCGGATCCCTGCAACCCCGCAGCCTCGCTCTCCCAGCCGGATCCCCGCAACCCCGCAGCCCCGCTCTCCTGGCTGGATCCCTGCAACCCTGCAGCCCCGCTCCTTCGGCTGGAGCCCCGCAACCCTGCAGCCCCGGTCCCCCGGCCCGAGAGTGGCAAGTGCGGTTGCCCCGCTCCCACGGCCAGAGCCCTGCAACCCTGCGGCCCCGCTACCACCGCCGGAGTGCGGAAATCCAAAGTGCCACCCGGAGAGTACATGCCCCACGCATTGGGCCCTGCACTGGCTAAAGCCAGCCCTGCTTTAGAGAATAGATACAAGTGTGTGTGGAATGAAAGGAGGAGCTGAAGAAGGTGAGCGAAGAGCCTTCTGGGTCAGGAAGGGAGTATCGGGCGGGAACAGCGTGCTCTGAGGATGTAGAACAGAAAGCAGAGAAGAGAATGCAGGGCCTGTTTCAAGTAAACCACATGGGAATCTCATGAGTCAACACTAGGGAACACAACTGAAGATTCAGATTGCCATGAAAAAATCTCATTTGGTGTGAGGGGTGCTGTAACCCAGGAGGAAGACTTAGAGGAGAAGGAGAGTGTTTGCCTGTAAATGGAGGGAATGGTGAGAGCAGGAGAAGTTTTACAGACACCCTTTACAAACTGATAGACGAGTGACAAAAAACGTGTAAGTCAATGGTAGGAAAATGAAGGTTCTGGTGAGGGTGAGTTTGTTGTAGGGGAAGGAGAAATTGCTGTGGAACCCCCAAATCCCATCAATTTTTGTGATGCCTTTCCTGAGAGGGATTTTCCTGTTATGGTTCAGACCAAGGGGGAAATGGGGTGCTGCAAACAGGGTTACTCTGCCCGCCTTGCCTGAAACTTTGAGCCCCGTGCTCAGGGAAATCTTGGACCACAGCCTTTTCTCTACAGAGTTCTTCTTAGCTGATCATTTTAATCCTCATCTTTCATCTTAATTTCTCCTTTGTTTGGGAGATGAAAGGGGAAAATGGAGGCTTCTAGGCTGGTGTACAAAAAGACTGAGCAGAATGGTCACTTTTTGCCTCTTTAATTTTTGCTAGGTGGAGACATTGGTCATGTTGTTTATGTTTTTGGGATGGAGGAAGAGAAGACATGTGAGGTCAGGACTTTTAAACTGAATATAAATATAGAAAAGTATTCAAGTAGTAGCATGTATGGAAATATACTATGGGTTTCCTAAAGAATTACAGATCAAGTATCTTAAGGATGCCCAATACTTACTTGTGTTCTTTTCTTATATAAAGTTCTAGTCAGCTGCATACTGGAACAATGACAAAAATTTCATACTTTATAACTGAGCATTTACAGTGTCCTAAAATAGGAGTTGTAACATTAGTACTGATAGATCCTTAACCACAGCAGTGCTACCTGTGCATTTACTAATAAAGATCGTCACTTGGGACAGTTCCAATGATGCAAAATCATAAGTAAAAACATTCAACTAATTAAAAAACTGTCAAAAATAGAAGCCATCCAAAAATTATATTTCCATATCAGTGCATGCAATTCATACAATCATGTTCAAATATCTTTAAGAGGTCATTGAAATTTGTGCTACTCAGCCACAGCTTGTTTCACAAAATTATACTTACAAGGAAACCAGAAGTACTGTCCAACAGGCAGCGGACTCGACAGATGAAACAACGAGTTAAAAAGGAAGAATAATCTGTTGGCATGCTGTCATACTCTTGTGCCTTAAACAACTTACTGAGAATGTATTCTTCTCCTACAAACAATGTGGGTAATGTCAGATTATATGAACTCAGAATGAAAATTCAGTGTACATATTTGAACACATAGTTAAAGAAATTGCTAAAAAGAATATTTTGTAGTGAATATTCAAACATGAATATTAATATCTGCTAGGAGTACATCACAAAACAACAACTGTGCAATAAGCTTAAGTTAATTTGCCTGGGGGAACATAAACTTTCATATTTTGTGACTTTTTGTGATTTTTCACTCAGCAAAATTAATCTTACATTAACATAGAAGAGGTTTTTCCTTTTGGTTTGCTAGACTTTTCAAAGAAAAGAGACAAAAAAAGGAAGACCATTAGGAGAAAATGCTAATTGGCACTGCTAACAGGCACCAGTCATCCAAAGGTCACCTCATGCCTCCTGAGTTCTTTCGTAAAGCATGCACGAGTTATGGGCACCAGTGCATAGTTTCTGCAGTATGCATGTTTCTGAAAAGAAACCCGAGTACTTCTCTAGAAGTGTCAACTCTGAGACTTAGTGAAATTCTTTACTGTACATACCTAGAACAAAATTTCAAAGTGTTCATCACTGCTAATTTCCAAACAATGTTGTTCAAATGTAATTAATATCTGCACACTGTTTTTACAGTTTGTAAAATGCCTAGTGCATCTTGTTTCATTGAGAGATATAATTTCTTCTATAAAGAAAGGACCACATTTTACGAAGTTCTCCAAAGACTGCAAGAGCTCCTGTGGAAACCATAAGCCTCATGGGGACTGCTTTTGAAGTTACAAATCCTGCATAAATTCTCTGAGTTTAAAAGCCAGCTATGGACTCCTGCTTCACGGTGCTGCTTGCAAGTTTCTTCTTATCCATCTGAAAAATCTATTAATGCTCCATTAGCCTTCAGTGATGTATACACATTTTGCCATAGGTCTGGTGTACTTTAAGTTTGTGAAAGGTCGGAAGGACTTCATACATTTTACCCAAATTATGGCAGACTCCAGGAACTTGACAAAATGGGTTATATCCAGTGAATAACCCTGTGAGGTAGTTACAGTATCACCCACGTTGTCTAGAAAGGAGAACAGAGAAAGTAGGGCCAAAATTTTCAGACATTATCACTAGTTTTGGGTGCCTCCAATTTTTATGTGCCCAATTTGAGGCACCAGATTTTTCAAAGGAGATGAGCATTCACCATTCCTACTGACTTAAACTGGAGTTCTGGGTATTCAATTCCTCTGAAAGTTTTAGGCCTTGGGGAACAAAGATCATTTTTTCACTTGTCAAAAACTGTTCTTACTTTTTTAGCTGGACAAACAAATAAAATAAATAAAAAAACTTGGCAGACTTCATGTTCACGTGCTGAGAAGTTTCTCTGGTCTGTAGCTGGAAGGTGGGCAGGTGTGGCATGTTTGAGCTAAGGCTAGAGCTGAAACCTTAACTGAGCATTTTCTGTTTTCTAGCATTTCTCATTAATCAAATGTTATTGTTAAAAGATGTATTTAAAGGGCAATAAAGTTTCAACCTCAACTCTATATTGAAGTTTTACTGGGAATATTATTATGACCACTATTACTACCTTAGACAAGTCACAACCTCTATATACCTTAGTTTGTCCATGTACAAAATGGGAATAAAAATACTTACCTACCTCCCAGGGCTGCCCATTTATAAAGTCCTTTAAAATCTTTTAATAAACAGCTTAATACTGTAGAAGTGCAAATTATTAACAGTAGTAGCAATGGATACTTTTATTCCAAAGAATCCCACAATGTAGTGTTTAAACTTAAACTGATGTTTAGACTATGCTGGCGGATCACTTTACCTCTACATTGCAGACACCTATGATGTGAAATGTGGTAATTATTCAGCAGCCCTAAACTGTACAGCATCACTACACAGAAATTTTGCATAGGAATGAATAATAATTTATCCAGATAAAAGTGCAGGGGAATTTAAAGTGGCAGAATGTAGTCACCAGAGAAGGATCATGGCTCAGTTGCTCGAGTTCACATCCCTCTTGTATTCTTAGAGAAAGGGAACGTTAATGACTAGAAGTAGTCATGATTTCTGTTTTATGCCTCATCTGATAGAGAGCACCTCTAAACAGCAGAGGGTGCTCTAACACCATGCTGGGACAGTATCGAATTAAGGAAAATGGACTGCAGCATCTGCTGGTTCTTTAGAGGTCTTTTATCCAAGTAGCTTTGTGTAAGAAAGCAAATGGGATGAGAGCACAAAGTGATACTGCTGTAGTAACAGTGTTCAGAAACCTTCTGCATACTGTATTTTTGTGACTGAGAGAAATATTGATATGTTACTTGAAGACAAGAGCTTTGTAGGATTAACTGTTCATATGGATGATGAGAAGCTCTACAGCTCCAAGGCATAAACCATTTTCTAACTGTCAAGAGTTAGGAAGAAACATCCCCCAAGGGCTCATCATGTTATAATTGTCCAGTCTGAGGGCTTCTGCACTTTGCTTTGAGGAATCTGTCACTAGTCACTATCAGAGTTAGGTTGCTGGACTAGATGGATGGCTGATCTGGATTCACTATGACAATTCCTATATCTCTAATGAATATTACGCAAACCCACCTGTTTCTGTCTGCAATTGTTGTCCAGACACTAATTGTGGAGGATTCATGGCCCAGTGCAGTTGTCTACAGAAATCTTGGCGATCATCCACATGAATGTAATCATATATATTTTGGTGCATTACATCAGTCTGAAATAATTACAATAAACAATGTTTAGGCTGTAAGTTCATTGGCTAGGGGCTGTCATTATCTCTATATCCCCATTAGGTGGATGGTTGGTGGGGATATCGGGTCAGAGCTAAGATTGCTTGAGGAACATTTTTCTTGAATTTCCTGAGTTTCACATGTTTACTTTTTATTTTAAACTGCAGTAATGTAGTGAGGATCTTTTTAGCCTTAATTCTTAATTTCCTAACTTTTGTGCATGTGCAAAATATCCATCAATATTGCATTAAGGTAATTTTTGCATTTATTACAAAAATGCTTGTTCTGAATGTTAAATTGAAGGGATAAATTACAATGATGAGCATTAGGGATATATTCTACATTTGTAACAGTTCATGTCTTTGTTTACCAATGATTCACAATAACAGAATAGCTCAAAATTTCTCCTGGGATGTTACATAGAATACACATTCACCTGACTTCTAACAAAAATAAAAATATAAAAATAGGAAAATTACAGTATAATATCCTAGTCTGGAAATGATTCAGAAATATACCTTTATTCCATTTATACTTTATATCTAGTCAACTGTAAAGGCACATGTCAAAACAGTGTACTATACATGATTTTAGAGAGCATATCAAAAGAAATGACAGCAAGGAAGCCATTACAAATTGTACAACATTAAACATTCTAAATACTTTTAATATGTATTTACC